>NC_136815.1:56813642-56927099 GCF_951394365.1 Tetrao urogallus | reverse complement strand
ATGTGAATTATTTGAGATGTAGCTAATGTGAAAAAATAAGTACATATTACAATTCTACAGGAGTAAAAATTTCACGTACTTAGTATGTCCCGTTGACATAAATAAAGCAGTAATTCTTAAAGCTTATTTCTTGTTTTATGAGAGGACAAACTATATCACATTGAAAGAAGGACTCCAAGACATTTCCCTTTTTCTTGGAACTTTATATTTGATTTCACAGGAAGGAAATATGAGCTAGGGATGTCCTAGAAATAAGTGAGAGATCCTAAGAACATCTCCTAGGATTTCCAAGGTACTTTTTGACAGTTATATTATTCACATAGCTGAATTAGACCTGATTATGTGACTTCATAATTAATGTCCTCATATATTTTTTGTTATTTTGCTGCTGCCAACCTGAAAAAGTCAGGAAGCCCACAAAAATATTACATGTTTTAGGTATTTCCATGACTACCAACTAAGAGATATTAGAGAAAATACATTGTTTACCTTCATTTCCCTAGTTGAATGCAAAACAAATATTACATAGGCAATTATTATAGAATACAAGTAAAGCGGGCTTCAAGCATACAACCAAAGAAAAATTGGGGCTATTCATAAGCAAATATTTAACGCAACTTGAGCCTTCTGTGTTTTTTCATTTTGACTTGAGTGTTGCTTTGCTAATCTTGCTAGAAGCACAAAATTATTATTTAAGTGCCTGCCTAGGTACTTTGTAAAATCAGGACTGATATTTTTCATTAGTGCAAGTTAAGCTTTCTACTTTCAGTAGTACTGGAGACAGCAGTGAATCAGGGTTATGTTACACCAGACCTAAGGATACCTTTGTGTAGTGAAGTATTTCATTTACATGCTCTAGTTTAAAAGCAGCACTTCTGAGTGATGGAAACCTCTACTGTACAGCCTTAGTATAATATCAGGAATACTGCACTCTGGGGAATGAATCGGAAGTCTTGAGTGCTGACACATCAATCGAACACATGACCTTATATTTACAATATAGTCTCTCATTTTCTATTAGAACTTATCCAGTAAAATATTTCAAGCAAGGTGCAGATACCTTGCCTTTCTGAAGACTAGATTTTGGAGCCAGTCTCACAGTTCAGCTTCCTGCTTCATCAGGCTTCTAAGTGTTCTATGCTATGTAATCTTCCTACATTTTTTTTTTCTTTCCCTATCCTTCTCCTCTTTAAAAGAAAAAACAACACATCTGATATCTTGAATGATTATTATTCAAAAGATATGATATTATAATTCTAGAGAAAGAGATTATATAATAGCTGCTTTGGCAATCCTGTTTAACTACTTTGATAGGAATTCATATCAGTTTTGTTCTCGCACAAAATCCCCAGTTGCATTTCTGTCTTCTGTCTTTTGTAAACACTGGATTTATAAGGGCTGCTCCTGCATTCCCTTCTCTCCCCAAATCAGAGCCCCCTGTAGAAGTTCTCATGCCTGGAGAAATTGCATTTACAGTTGATAAATCTCTTCTGTGGTCAAAAGAAAAGAGTTAGAAAAGTTTTTAGAGCTGGAAATGTATAAAATGCAGTAAAAAAGTGAAGACAGAACTGCACTGGATACTGGGTGAGGTCCTGAGAACTCTCTGTCAACTGAAGCAATCAACAAAATATTGACACTTGCTTTCAGGAACCTAGGATTTGTAAAATGTTTTGAAGCAGCAAGCAGCCAGCACTAGACAGAAAGTGTCCTTAGACAGAGCCACTGATGCCAGCCCAAAATCTGTGCAGGAGTTATTCCTAATCTTGGTGGTTTTTTTTTTTTTTTTTTTCCTCCTGTTGATTGAAATGTGAATTTGTAAGTTTATTTTTATGTCCTGGAGGAAATGAAGCTTTTGAATATGTATTCACTCAAATATGCTTCTTCACTCAAATATACAGGTTTTTCTAACTTGCAGCTATACTAAAATTATTTGAGAAACTCTGAGTGCCAGTGATAATGTAACCAGATGAGAAGCTTTATGTATCTTGTGTAGGTGGTCTATGGGAGCAGGACTTTTCCTAGAACATGTCATGGCTAGCAATGCATTCCTTGGGAACAGCATAGAATCATGGAATCATACAATGTGGTTTTTTTTGGAAGGGACCTCAAGGATCGTCAAGCTCCAACGCCCTTGCCACACGCAGAGCTGCCAACCTCCATATCTGATACTAGACCAGGCTGCCCAGGGGCCTATCTACCGATATTTTTCATAGACTAAGATAAATATGAATGTTTGGCCATATCTGGAACATCAGAAGGGGCACTTCATCTTGTTTTCAAGGAAGATTTTGGTGTTGAAGATCTCACCCAAATTAAAATCACCTTGTGCAAGAAGAATTTTGATGGCGCACATATAACCTAAACTATGCCATTCTACTGTGTACCTGAAGTGATTCAGGTGAAAGAAAGGAAATGCGACAGATGCAAGCTTTACATTTCTCTGCAATAAAAAGTTTCCGATCTTGTCTTCCCCTTGGATGAAAATATTGATGATCAGTCAAAGTATGTCACTCCGAAAAAATCACATCCCTTTATTATTTTTTTTTCTTTTGATATTTCTGTACTTAAAGCCACAAGCTTGCATCACAAAAAAAAAAAAAAAAAAAAAAAAAAAAAAAAAAAAAATCTGAAATGCTTCATTTGGAAGATATCCAGGCAGTACATTTTTCTTCATCGCTGGAACTTTTGTCTTCATTTTTTTGCTGAAACGAAATTTTGGCAAAACCCCATGCAAGTTTCCAGAGCTACTTAGTTTGGATAGTTTTGAATTTTCCTTTAAAAAATGATTCTACTAGAAGTATTTCCAGCCAGTAGTAGCCTCCACATTTTTGACCTCTCGGTCTCCATGTTCATCTCCAAGGAAATGGGCATTAATTTATTTGTTTTTGAATTTATTAGTGTTTGTAATGGCCATCTTGAAAATAATTGACAATACAGGAGATGATGTACAGGAGTTACTGTTGTAAAAGAAGTGTAATGGTACATGTGTATTTTTTCAGATGGAAAAAAACACAGAATGTAAGGTTATAGTGATTCTCCAGAGAGTGCTCCAACTCATACCAGGTCATCACAGCCTTATTCCAGTTCATACACAGTTGAGTTGTGTTCTCTTCTGTGTCTGCCTTTATATGATAGAAAACCATCCTAGTTTTCTTTGACAGCAACAGCGTGAAGTATAGGAGAAAATGGAGAAAAATAAACTTGAACCTGGTGACCTGAGTGAATGCAAGCAGAAGTGTATTTCATTATGGTAACTCCATATGCTAGTTTAAAGAAAAATCAAAATATTTTGGGGAATGTGTCTTATACTTAGTCAGTTTTGAGAAACAGAAGGTTAATTTTTAGGAAACCTAAATAGAATTGTGAAATTAAAATAGATTGACGTATACTTGCAATTAAAATAAAAATATTCAGGTTTTACATCTATTTAGAAAATACTTAGAAAATTGTCTTAGCTTTTTGAAATAACTGATTTACAAGCTGTAGCATGAAAGAAATATTCTTTTAAAATGCACTTTATAGATATATTGTATATATTTATATAATAAAACTTCAGAGTATGATCACCTAGAAGATCCCAAAATGCATCTCTTACCTTTTTCAGTATAGAACATATTAGTTGGCTCTTTCTATGCTTTTTCTCTATTATCTTTTCATTTTTGACTACTATTCACACAGAAAAAAAGGACAAGCTGCATATTCAAGCAGACAGTGATAAAACATTTATTTCTTAACTTTCATGACACCATATAACAGACAGGTAAAACACGGATTTTATGTTTTATGAAGTTTAATTTGTTCTGAAAGAATGAAACAATATAAAATAATGTCTGTTCCTTTTTCATATAAGAAAGCTTTGAAATATGCTTTGCGATTTCTGAATATTGTCTTAAGAAGTATATGAAATTTTCTGTAAGAGTCTTAGTTGAACCTCTAATACCTTTTCTACGAATACCTGTACTTGCATTAATTGTATTTATTAGAGCCTAAACCTGTGAGTATTTAAAGTTGAAAAGATAGGACATACTGGTAATTTTGCTCTTAGGTTATTTTCAGCATACATTGTTAGTTTTGCTGAAGATGATTTTCTTCTTTCAAATTTCTTTAAATGACATTTTAAAATATAAATATGTATATATGCACCAAAAAGATCATGGAGTTTTACAGCTTTGGCTGAAGATCAAGGTGTTTTGACTGAAATGAGAGTTGCAGGGCTGTTTTTTCTTGTCTTTTAGGGACAGGCTTTCTAGAGAGAGCACATTTCCTGCTGGTGTACTGTAGCCAGGGACATACACTGTGCGATGCTTTCTGGGACACTGCCTTTGCATTATCCTAAAGGGAAGGTTGTAATGACTTTCTGAGGGTGAAAGCTGTCTGCGAAGTGGACCAACAGAAATGAGAGGAGACAATGTCTGTATCAGATATTTGTATAACACGTATATTTGTGGCAGCATAGGAGTACCTCCACATCAACATGCTTTCAGTTTTGATAGAAAACCATTATTGTTTGAATTGCTGCTAAAAAGCAACTGATTTTCCCAGAAAATGCTGATTGGATAAGCACTTTTAAATGAGCTGTATTCATGACTTAACCTACAGGGTTGTTGCCTTCCGGAAAGGTCACTAAATAAAATTTTACTCTGTAAAACCGAATCAGGCTATCTGGATAAGACTCTGCAGTATGTAGCTCAGGATTTTGATGTCCTGAGATTCCAATTGAGCTGATTTGACATAATATGCTTACTTTTCATATTCAGCCAGAAAACCACAGGTTTCCAGAAAAGCCTTCAGCATGGATGACATCTCCATATTGACTTCCCCACATTTGTTGTACTCCATCCCGAGAGTATCTTGTCCGTAAGTTGAAATTGCCTGAGAAAAGGTCTTTTTGTCTGAAGATCGTTGGTCTTTTGATAACTGATTCATACTTGAAAGTTAAAATTACCTGACACAAATTAGTGTTTGTTTGTTTGTGTTTCTTATAACTGGTATTCAGTTTTAAAACAATTATACACAGATATAAATTTTCCATTTCTTTCATTCATTAAGATATGGATTGGATGACAATAGTTCAGAGATCTTTTCATTTGTACCTTATTGATCTTCTGAGGATGCAGAAAGAAATAAAATGATCTCCTAAGGATGGGAGAAGAGAACAAAAAAGAAAAAGATTTCCATAGAAAATCAGAGAGGTCTGATTGGAATCATTGAATACAGAAGCCTAGCCAGCAACAGGGCTAGCCAACAACCAAACAATGCTTTGGCTTGGAAGGGACCTCTAAGATCTTTATAGGCAGGAACAGCTCCCACTAGACCAGGTTGTTCAAAGTCCTACCCACCCTAGCCTTGAATGCCTCTACTGTGGAGGCATCTTCAACTCAATAGAGACTCAATAGAGAGTCTAGGCAATTTTGTATTTTGAATTTTGAATATGAATTCAGAATGACCAAGTCATAACATGGGTGGCATTTTTATCCCTATTGTTCTTTCATCTTGTTTTAGAACCAATTTTTAGTCAGTCATTAAACAGATCAGTGTACTACACTATTTTCTGATCCTCTTCTCCAATATTAGCAGTTTTGTCTATTTTACTTACAGCCTGTTTTGCTTTATTGACAGTTTTAGGTGGTTGACTTAGCTGTGTGTTTGTTGGAGGTTTATAATAGTCACATACTGCATATCCAGTAGAGAGGTTTAGAAAATCATGTTCAATTTGCATTGTGTTTTAGGCAGGGGTCAGGGAGATATTTCTACCTCTCTTAATAAATTGATTTTTGCGTAAAATACATAAAACAATTTTTATACCTCACATACCTTTCTGGTGACATACGTTTTCTGTGCAGACAAAATTCATATTGTGTTTGCTTCTTGTTTCATTTTAGGCTGAGGTTTGTGACTGGAATTTTCTTTTGCCTGAGCAGCAAAATTTGCGAAGATCATAATCTTCTCAGGTGCATCTATTTTAAATGTCCCAGTACAGCCCAACTTATGCCTGACTTTTCAGCACCAGCAAGCTCTGGAAACATTCAGTTCAAATTAGGATGCTGAGACAACAATCAGAGAACAGATCTCAACCAATGTCCATGACTGTTGCTAGAAATTTGTCTTAGTTTGTTTAGCAATTTGATTCCTGTTTAGCAATTTAGCTTCCTCGATTTTAAGTGAAAACACTACAAATAACCTCCTCTTTGTATCCTCAATCTATTTCTCATGAAGATTGTGAGGAAAGGATCTCAAATGCTTTTCTTGCCCAAAGTAATTAAAGAATCCTTCACAAAGACATACTTCATGCTTTAACATGGCACCCTAAGCATATGTAACCTAAGACTAGGATGGATGCTTTTAGTAGCAAATATGCAGATCATTCTACTTTATATCTTCCCTTTCATCAAGAGGATGTGAAAAGATCAATGTGAATGTTCAGATTCTTAAATACTTCAATAGAGAGACTGATCCCAAGAAACTAGGGCCGGAAGACAAGTTCACTCCATTATCTGTTTATACACCCTTCCAAAATCTAAGTTCTTTTGATCCTTCAGAATGGTGCTTTAATATAAGACAAATGCAAATTCAAGCATTTTGAATTCTGAATACAAATTCAAAATTAGATTTTGCATGGATTCTGGGTTCTTTTAGAGTGACAGTCAAAGGAAAAATAAGTATCAAATCACATGAACCAGGGAAAACAAATTTAATGAAGAGATATGATAACCTAGGCAGATGATGAAATCCTTGACTTGAAGATAGCATCTCACTTTCAGTAGAATGTGCTATCATGTACATCATGTTCTGGACATCTAAGGCTGCTTACATTTTTTTTTAAATTTTTGTTGTTTTTTTTAGATACAGTTTGTGTTTGAACAAATTGGTGGTCGTGTCCTGCCATTCCTTTGCTTATTGCACTGTGAACACACCTGACCGAACAAGCCACTGCAGTTTCCAAATGTAAATGTTTGTAATTGTGCATTTTTAAGTGAGTGGACACTATTGTACCTTGAATTAAGAAGACCCTTCTTTACACAGATGATTTTAAATTCTTTTTTTTCTATGAATATCCACTACCAGAGAAAAATTCAAATATAAATTTGATGTCTCATGGTTGTTCCCTTTGACCTGTGTGAGATTACCCTTGGAATCAGGAAAAAAAAATAAAATGGTGTAGAAAACAGTACAGCTTTAAACCCTCATACAATTTGCATCAACTCTTACCTGAAGTTCTTTGCTGTATTTTGTTTTGGCATTTCTGCTGCAGAAATATTTTCAAAATGAGGGTATTGTTCCCCCGCTGCTTATTTTCAATTATTTTAAGACAATACATTAAAAATGCTTTGTAATTGATAAAATATGAACTTGACTGAATTTTCACGTTTGATTACTGACCACTGCTAGGAAGCCAAGTTTTCTCTATTTGCCATAAATAAATGAAAGCAAGACACTCGGGACTTTGGCTTTTATTCTCAACAAATAATTCATATTCATTCTAAGATAATTTTTTTTTCCTTTAGTTCTTATCTAATTACTAAATAGATTCAGTAGCCTGAAATCTTCAATCAAATCCTAACCTTATGCCGTCATATAATTTTTCCTTCAGTTAATATCCTGCCCAAACGAGCTATATATTAGAATGATCTCTCTGGTTTAATCAGTTGCATTTACGTTAATAAAAGTAGGGTGTAGACCCTTTGCTGTGTTAGCAGAACATCCAGCATTTTCTCATGGTTGCCTATTAATATTTGTAAACAGCATATCAGTACCTCAATAAACACTGCATCTGCAGCTATATGTTAAGCCTTGGCAGAACAGAAATAAATTGGAGTCACTGTCCATGGAGATATTTAAAAGACGTGGATATGGCCCTTAGGGACATGGTTTAGTGGTAGACTCAGTAGTGTTAGGTGGTGGTTGGACTTGATGACCCTTAGGTCTTTTCCAATCTAAGTGATTACATGATTTTATGATTCTATGATCTTACCAATTTCTTTCACAATTCTACGGGCAGAACCTTTTGTCTCAAGGTTGTGAATTTACCTGCTTGTTGTAATAGAAGTGGACAGTACATGAGATATGGTGAGATTTTTTATAAGACCTTTTGATAAGTACCATGGTACTGTGAAATTACCACCGAATGTGTCACCATGCTAGCAAACAATGCATCACTATTTCCTTCTATTCACATTAAATGATCATACACAATAAAGCTGCTACCCTACTTTCCTTTCTTTTATATCTTTCTGAAAAATATTCTCTATGTGAGTCCACTATAAGTATATATACAGTTTTTTTCTTTTTTCTCTCTCTGTTTCTTGCAAAGGACCAAGAACCTTGTATTTAAGGAAGGATCATAAAAAGATGAAGAAGTCCAACAGGAAGATTTTATTTTAATAGAACAATCCACAAAGAAATTAAATCTCTGGGGAGAAAGAAGCCTTGATTTTAAAGTTAAATTTCTAACAGAAGGTTTAAAGTTTGAAATAATAGATTTTTACATTAAAGCTAAGCTGAGCAATGATTGAAAGCTAGGGCACATAAAGCTTCTTATGCCTCTCTCTGCCATCTATCTTCAACAAGTTTGTGAAACAGGAATACTTCAGATATCTAAACTCTCGTGTCTAAGCAAAATGACTGGTGAAGAACTGTGTAGGAGAATTCCAGCTGCCAAATCCAACGCTTTTTATAATCAGGCATCAGTCTGGAGTACAGCATGATGTACAACTGCAGCGATCCTGGTGAGTGACCTTGTTATGGCCACTGAGAGGAAAAGACTTGTATGTTTCTGTTACTTGATCCATCAACAGCCTTCATCAACACCAGTCCCTTGGGTGCAGCTCATTTACTTACAGGACCTGGTAGGGCTAGGTGTGCAGTTCTGGGCAGGTTCTCTGCCCATTCCTCTTGGACAGATAGCAGAAGACCCTCCCTTATGGGATAAGTAGTTTTCAATTCCATCTTCTAATTTTTTCAACATCTTTGGGGATCTATCATCAATAGCACTCACACATTGCTGCCTGTCTGCTTTAGTAGAGGCAGTCAGTGTTACTGTACAGATCTCCCACTGCTAGTGAGAAAGAAATACATGGATTAAAAGAAGCTGGATCAAGTTTGCGGGTTGGAGTTTGCAGGGAAAAGAATTAGTTGAAAGATCCCACTTTTTGTGGAAGGCTTATCGCACTGACCATCAACTTGATGCAGAGATCCACGCTTTGTTTGGGGGGTGCTGTCATTCATGGGTACATCAGTGGCAATGTTGAGAAAAATCTTCCTTCTTTTGGGTCTAGAAAGAAATGTATATTCATGTGTCTTGACTGATGGACTAACTTTAGTGATCATGCCAATTAGCTGTCTCTGGCTTACAACACTTCATCTCATTTTGTCTTGGGCTGCCTATGAACTTTATGCTGGAGTTGGACCTATATGCTGCTATCTGTCTTTTAGAAGAAGGCCAAAGCAAAAATGGCATGCAAGTGTTACGTCTGTATTTTTGAATTCTCTTTTGATATTCCACTCTTCAAAACCTGCCTGGCGTTTGCATCAGTTGAGAGATATTCCTGTGCCAGCCATGGTGGAGATTCTGCAAATACTAGACCTTAAGAGAATGTGTCTTGGAAATGAATGTAGGATTTTCTCCTCAGGAAATCTTCACCACTAAGGGCCAAAGAAATCTTCAGTTTTCCCACTGTAGAAGTGTCAGAAAATTTGCCTTTTACAATTGTCATGAGCAAGAAACTGCAAGAACAAATAGAATGCTTCTTGAAAAAAGGAGTGCTTTTCTTCTGAACAAAATATTAATTTGAAACTTGATTCTGTGATGGTAATAATATGCTATAAAATCTAAGACAGGAATCATTAAAAGCCACAATTAACAATGGTGCAGACCTCAAAAAAGAAAAGATACAACAATAGTAATTTTGAATAATAGTTTTAAAATGACAAAAATCAATGCATGCTAATATGTGTCGTAAAAAAACCCCTCAACTGAATTAGCTGACAAAAAGTGAACAAACTACAACACGCCATGGCTGTAGAAAAGCTTTCATATAAAGTAAACCAGTGAGAATACAAATGAGAAACTGCTGGCACATGTTCTCTGTAAAGAATAAGATGAAGTACACCAAGCTGCGTCAATTATTAAAACTAAAGGCTCAAACTTTGACATATGATCTAGAAATCATAAATAACACTTTCAAAGAGCAGTGTCAGACACTCTAATCTTCCAAGTTGCTTTAAACAGAAGATAAAGTTTGTAAACAAAAGCACTTTATTGAAACTTTCACCAGATCAAAGTGTAACCTTAGACTTAATATGAAATAATAAGTGCTGCTAAAGTCTAACACAGGGGAAAATAACATGCTTAGATGAGCTGCCGGTAAACATTCAGTGAGAAATCATACACACACATCTGAACTATGATTGGAAGTGTTTAACTGAACATTGGAATCAGAAAGCATGCTATTGCACAACTTGGCAATCAAATGAACTGCTTTTCCTATGTATCTGCAGCAATCGGATATGTATTTTAAACACTGGGCTAGATTTATGCTGATAAAATGCACTTCTGCACCCAAAGTGCATGTACAGGAACTCAAATCTCTAGCAAGCCTTATGTGGAGGATTCAAGGGGAGCAGAGGGCTGCTGAAGCACTTTACTTCATCACAAAGAATTTCCATGAATAAACCTTGTCCACATAATTGGATCTGTAGATAGAAACAAGCAACAAACCCATCGCCACAACCACCACTCAAAAAAAAAAAAAAAAAAAAAAGCCAAAACAATAAAATCCCCCCACAAACTAAACCCTCAAACTCTTCGCTTTAGAAAGACCTTCATAAAAATTGGATTAAAAGTCTTGTGTAATATCCTGACCAGGTCTGTACATATAGCAATTTAAACTCGCCCTTTTAAAAATGACACCAGGGATCTAGACAAGGCTGCCCATTATCTTCCTTTCTTTTTACAATTGCAATTGAGCCTTCAGCCTTATTTTTCAGCAACCAATTATTTAATCAAGGAATGAAAATCATAAACTCCACAAATACGTGTTCATTGTATGTAGATAACATGCTGATTTAATCCTGTGATCCCAATCATAATCTACCTGTAATCCTACAATGGATTGGTTTTGCAACACATCAGAGTTCTGTGCAGTTACAGTAATAAAATCCATTTTCTTAAAATGACCACACAGTTGTAGAGCCTACCTGACCAAAGGACGATCAGGTAAGATGGGGATTTGTTAAATACCTAAAGAGAAATATCCTAATTAGAGCAGGGAATTATTTCATGCTTGTCTTCCTTTTCCATCAAACTTTTTTGGAATTGTAGAACTAATGAATATGATAAACCTTGTTTGTTTTTTTTTTTGTTTTTTTTTTTTCCCTCTCTGTTTTAGGATATTTATTTGATAGTGATGTACATTTTCTCTATGTATTATTTTAAACTTTTCGTCCAGTTTTTACAAATAAACTATTTAAGGTCTATTTCTACACCCTGTAACCACTGTTAGGAAAAGATGAATGAACTTCAAAGCATATTTTACAATTTGTTGTTAAAATACCAGTTTATTTTACTTTGATTGACTGTAGCTGCAGAACTGAGATAGTAATCCTGTAGCATGTAAAACATTGTAAGAACCAACAATGACAAAACACATGCTGAAATCACTGATAGCTATTTGAGGCAAAAAATTTATGCATTTTTATTTATTTACTCTGTGAAAAATTCCAAAAGCAAATTCTTAGATCTTTGTCTACTTATTTGAAAGAGACTGAAAGATTGGAACAGATACCCAAAATTTGGTGATGTCTTTCATAGCCCAAATATTACGCGTGTCAAGGTGTTCAGCAATTAGACCATTCTGGCCCATTGTTTTGCTGCCAAGCAGCATTTAATGTAAAATACTCAACTGAACATCATGCAATCAGATTACACAATGTTAATTAACAAAAGGATTATTGCACATATATATTGACAAATTATTCCTTTTTTAAGATCAATTAACTCACAAATTAGATTATATTAGCAAAAGCTGAGATAAAAATGGAGCTTCAATTTTTAGAATAATTTTCCTTTGTTTGGGAATAAGATTCAATAGTGACTCATTCCAAATCTATATTGATTTTCTTTAATATGTTACAGAAGTTACAATTAAGTCTTCAAAGTACAGCTTCATTTCAGACAAATTTGTCACTTAGTTGTCAGAAAATATACATTCCATAAAACACTACGCTGTGAAAGAATGTCATAAATTAACTATATGAGAAGGAGAGAAACAAAAAGCAAAACTGACACAAATGGCTTCTGCTCCCAAGTTTTTCTTTTAATATCAGCTGGACTACCCATCTGCTAATTGTGCTCGCTCATGGAAACAATACTGCTTTCTTCTGTAGGTTTCTTCTGTACAGAAACTGAGCAATAAACTTTTCGACTAGAGAAGCTAAAATTGGCATCAGATAAAGAAGCTGGATAGCTAGAATATTCATTTTCAGCTTTTACGATTTCTATAACATAGGTGATTATTTCCTGACACAAGACTTCTGTTATTTTAATCCTTTATGCTTTGTTCTATTTATCTGTCCATGTATATCTAGGGAAGAGTAGACTGTAAGGTCATAATGAGACAAAATTAACGAAAGATGAAATTAGCTACTGAATATCCAACATGATACTGAAGACAGATAAAACCAGCATTTAGTATAAATTCCCAACAGTCAGGCAGAGGAACTCTTTATAATGCATTTAACTTTTTCTTGAAAGACAGTATGATGAAGGACAGATGACTTGGAGCATCACTGGCATAAACCATATTACATAGATAATAGTGAATGTTAGAAGCTTGAAAACTATGGAAAATCAGATGGCTTCCTTTGACAGCTATTGGGCAATACATACATTTTAACTGCATAATAAAATTTGCATAATTGGCATAAATTTGAGCCACATCTAAACTGTTGGCACTTGCTCTATTAATAAGCTTGAGGATGTCTCGGACCTAATTCTTGTGGGCAGTCAAGATGCATAAATTGAAACAAGGCAATATTGTCCAATGATACGTTAGTCTCCAAGAGAGATGAGACCATTAGCAACGGAACTATCCAAGGTCAAATGGGCTTTTATTTTGAATCATCTCTCATCACTAAAGTCTACAGTCTTGAAGTCTGCATTCTAGCATTTTGGTCATTTCTATGTATCTAGATGGAAGGTTCTGGGGCTGTCACTATATCCTTTTGGGAATAGATTTATTTTTATGCATGCATAAATGTAAAAAGAAAAGTTTTTTTCCTGGTCTAAAATGGTTAACGGACCAGACTTTATCTTAGTAGAGTTTGGGGAAAATATCAAATTAAAAGCACAGGTGAACTAGTTAGGATTAGCTTCTCTACTTGGTGGAAGAAATCCACAAACATGAGTTCTGGTTAATTTATCATTTTATGCTGCTAAACTTTAGAGTTTGAACAAGCTGGAATTTCTGTTTTTTTTTTTTTAATTTTTTTTATTTTTTTTTAAATCTCACTGAGAACACTAGCTGATGAAAATTAACATTTTCAATTAAGAATTAACACTGTGGAGGTTTGGATATCCAAACACAATCCCACAGTTCTGTTTAATGCGAAATCGCTATTAAAATAATGAACAACTATGCAATTTCACCTAGTGTGACATCTAGTCTACATCCGAGTTGATGATGCAATAGTTAAACAGCCCCTTGTGGTTTATTGCGTGTACAAAACACATGGAGAATTCTGAGAAAAATGCTCATTGGTAAACCATGCTACCTCAATCTGTTTTGTTCATTATGTCTATTCCTGCCTCAATGGGTTAAATTAACTTGCTATATAATCATGTCCATGCTGTAGTTTGGAATTAAGTTCAAATGAGATCTTTTCAACAGTTGAAATAATTTTGCAGGCTCCATTATCAAAATTTTCCTCTGCAAGGGTAGTGTTTTATGTGTCTCCTGAGTGTCCTATAAACTCCCAGTATTAATAGTGTGTTAGTGGTGATATTGATGCATGATAGCATGGATACAGCATGCACCGTTACAATGCTTTAAGACTGTAAACCATTTTTAGCACTGTTCTTTGCAAGGCTAAGTCTTGGTAGTGTAATATAGCACTGCTAATTATATTGATCTAATTAATCTAATTAAATTGCAGCTAGATATGTTGTACATGCCATTTGTCTATATTAACATTATGTAAACCTATTCTGCTTGTCTGTGCATTTTATATACAATGCCTCTTTAGCATTTGACCAGGAAAGTGATTGCATGCCTACTGCATCTTGTACTGGAGTGAGAGAGATGTGGCGATCTGGTTTTTTATGAGATGAAGGAAACCTCATCTCATTTTTTTACCTGGCTATGTTTGAGAAGACAAAGTATTTTCTCTTCCTGGAGCTTAGAAAATATCTCCTCAGCTTCCTCACTTGTTTACACCACCTTTGAAAAAGCACAGCTTCATTTTTCAGAATTTCTGTGCATCACTTTCAAAATGTCAATAGGCCAGTGGGTCCCGAATCACTTACTGTGAAACGAAGGAAGCATTATTGAGTTGCTTTGGTATTTCTGTGGTATATGGAAGAGAATGTGTACAGGCAAAATTCACTCCTAAGGGAGCAGGGAGCTTCCTACTGTTTGCCATTGCTCTACCTTCCACCAGCACTTCCAGAGGAGATGCCTCAGTGGAGAGGGCAACATTTGATGAAACTGTAAATCTTTAACTACCGGCTGCGGCCTCTACTTGTGTAGCAAATGCTCTTTTCATAGTTGTACCCATCCATTGTGCTTCTAGCAACAAAGGCAAGCAGATGGTATTTCTACCCTCCTCCTAACACAGGACGTACACTTGAATGTCATCCAAACTCACCCTTCTTCTGGGTTTTCTTTTATCATCAAATCAAAGCAACTATTCCTTTGGCATGAGCTGGCTTTACAGACTCCACATAGTTTTTTGCTTCTTGTCTTAAACAGGGAGGTGCTCCACCATTTTCTACTATCTGGTTTTGGGAAGACTCACTTGGTTCGATTACTGTTTGATACTGTTCTGAGTTTGCTGTGTCACTCTGCAGATTCATGGCAGACTGCAACACATTAAAGGAAGAATGTGACTACTTTCTTCCATGTCAGCCTCCTGCAGCAATTAGTGCTGTCCCCACTTAGTTAGCCGAATCAGCTGAATGCTAAAAATATACTGCTCCGGGCAGGTTATCAGCCTGAAGGATGGTTGAACACTGTATGCAACTGTCTTGAAATTAAATTTATTTAGTATATATATTTTTTTTAAGATTTAAACTAATGAGATCAAAATGCTTTATTTGTCTTTAAATATGATGTAGATTTTTTTTTTTCTTTTCAAACTCTGCAGTGGATATTTTAAGCCAGGTTCCGTTACTGCCGATATGGAAAAGTGAATGATTCTACTTTCAGCTACTGACCACTGTCTTATTGTTAATGAAATTGCCCTCACATTTCTAACACCAGAAAAATGGAGTGGCTGAAGGAAAGAGAATAAGGAAGATATTTTTAAAATCTCAGTTTCCTTTGTGCTGCATAAGAAGAGGCGAAACTCTGGTTTCATCACCATACTTACGGCCTTAGTTAAAGTAAAACATTTTAAACCAATTTTCAATTTCTACGTTATTCTAATTAATATAACTAGATAGATACAGTTACAATTATTTTCCAGATGAAGCAGTTCTCGGTTTCCTGAGAAATGAAGTCTGGAAATCCACCAGGGACCTAAAAAGATCCTAGGAAAATGTCTTATTTACTGCATTTGGTCAAAGTAGAGCTAGTATGAGCTCTCCTTTACATTTTGCATTGCTTCCCTTTCTCTGGATGGCAAAGAGTGGAACTCCACAAGTAAGAAAATCTAAAATTGTAAGTCTTCCACAATTACCATTTTTCCCCCTGTGCTCCAAATTCTTTTAGAGCATGTAGAAACCACATGCACAGCGGAGAAGAGAGCTGTAATCCCACAGTTTCTCTGTATGTGGTGTGTATATGTTGAATATATGGGAGTAGGACTGGAGTTTATTGTTTGTGGCTTTTGCTTGGACTGCCACATGGCAGAAAGATCAGAAATAGTGCAAGAGAGAATGACATCTGCAGATGACCTGTTGAAGTCAACAGAAATACCCTCAATGGGGTTAGTAGCCTGGGAGTCAGGCCCTTTAGAGAGAAGGATAGCACTAATACTTCTGAGAAAGTGAAATGCTAGGGGTCTGCAAGAGAGGAAAACAACAACTAGCCTAAAGGGACTTTGGATCAGAGCCAGTAGAAGCTGCTGTCATTTCTATCCTGCTGTCCTTTCTTGAACTTGGCACAATCAGCTGATCTGCATGAATGTGATGTTTTTATGGCACTGGATATAATTGGTAGTGATAGCAGCACAGCTGAACGAGACAGCACATTGTATGAAAACAGGCTGAAGGGAGGATGGGATTCAGTTATAAAATCTTAAAACTCATTTAATCAGAGCATATTTTTTACTAATCAGAATATTTTCTGTGAATCTTGAAAACTGGAGACTCTGATCACAGAGAGTATGAGAGGGTCTCATTCATAAGTGCTTTATCTTCTCAGGAACAAGTCGATAAGCCTTTATTGTTTAATTTTTCTTTCTTGGGAACTGGGCAGCTGACATTTTTTCAAAGTCCCTTAATTTGTAGGGGACTTTGTGGGAGTCACAAAACCCCATTAACCGTATTTTTCATCTGGCTTTAGGAGGAATATATTTTAAAATGGTAAAAGAAAAAGACTTTGAACAGCTTCTGATAACTCACAGTTTAAGCATGGCTATAAAAAGAAAATGAAAAGGCAATTAAAAATGGAATATTTCTTTCTTCACTCTCCCCCCCCCAACTGTAATTTGTCACTATTTCTTTAGGCAGGCAGAAGGATGAGGCTACAGAAGACCATTTAATACTGCAAAGCTGGCTGCTATAAAGCACCAACACTTGGCATTAGTGTGGGGGCCAAACTGTTTAAAAATCTTTACCATCCTCCATCCCACAAAGTCACAAATTATGGGGTTTTGTTGTTTGTTTGTTGTTTTGTTTCAGTTTGTTTTGTTTTTCCCTAAAAAAATGAGAAGGGAAAAAGAATAGAAATTCATTAATGTCTCAAACAGCAGTAAGGGTAAGAAGAGGATATATTTCTTCAAGATTCCATTCTTTTCTATCTCCTAGCACCCAGAAACCCCTTCATTTAGTAAAACCCACACTGACATATATATTCCAGAAGATCACCAAAGCAGACTTGAAACATTTGTGGCATCCTTATTTGTGTGTGCAAAACAGAGTTTTACTCTTCTACAAAACATTGGTAAAGATGATGGCAGGAGTTTCTCCAGGCCCTACCCTGTGGAAGTCAGGGTTGCTGATGTGGTTTTGCTGCAGCACAGGGCTGGCTATGTGCTGCATGTGTTGGTAGGTCCAGCACACTCCACCAGCCTTTAGTAACCACCTTTGTCCAGCACAGATGCACACACACCCACTCTGTGCCTACTGTCCAGATATATACATAAATGACAGCTCTTGACATGGGCAATCACACTTTCATTTTCATTGGTCCTGTCTTCCTCACGGATGCACTAGATGATCTTTTAGTGGTCTTTTCCAATGTTAATGGTTCTACAGTTCTAGGATAACTTACCCATGTGCCTATCCTTGCATAGGAGAATGTTCACATTATCAAAACTTTGATACTCAGTGTGAATCTCCTTTCCTAGAAGCGTCAATAAGGGGTCAAGTGTATATTTCAGGTTCATATTTATGCATACTCCATAAGGGGACCCAAGCAGCATTCTATGCTCTTATGCCAACGATACCCAGCTTTGATATGTCAGCAAAAAGCCAGTGGTACTACTCAACTTATGTTAAAAGCTTATGTTTTACAAGTGCAGTACTTGCTAAAGATATTTGTTTACCTGCCTAGGTACAGTAGCAAGAGGCCTTGTTTCCATGCCAGGGCAAGACATCCAGAAGACCCCAGATTTTCTTGATTGGCTTTTCTAGAAGTACCAAGAACACTGTGTGAATATTTTGGGTGAAGTGAATATTGATACACTGCTAAGCAAATATAAAATAGTATTGTTATTCAGAAGGGGACTAAAAACCATTGACAATCTCTTGTGTGTATACATATAAAGTCATACTTATTTATCACATGTGTTTATAAAACAGCTGCCACTATATCATCTGAGCCCAAGTTTTGTGAAAAGTTCACAAATCCATATTTCACGTGAGCCATATGCTAAGCTGAAGGCACATAATTTACAAACCTTTTAAGCGATTGTGTTACCAACAATTCACATTTCTGCTCTCAAGATTAAGCCCCAGCCCATTCCATCTGATCAGCTTCTTATTCTTCAAGCAGGTGTTGTGGTTTCTGAATTTTGTCCAGATGGCAGCTGATGTGGAATGAGAGATTGAGTGAATAAAAACAAATGCTGTGAGAAGAGTCAGTGAGCCTTTGCTCCTCATGTTACTGCTGGTGACAATAGATTTAATGCAGCCATTGTTCATGATCTGTGAGTTTATGAGAGCTAAATGGTTAGGATTAACTCATCAAATTATAATAATCAGAGCAAATGATTGAAAATATCTTCCTGAAATATATTGCATTTGGTTCTAGTTCATCAACATTTTGCTATGCATGTCTTTCAGTGGTATGCATGCCTATGAGTATATATGTGTATGTGTATGCATATATATATATATATATATATACACACGCATATGTTCATGTGCTGAGCTGTTCAGCATTCATTCTCCCCAGCATACCTCTGATCCACTGCAAAGCAACTGCAAGGCTTGTAGCCGTGACGTGAACTGCAATGAAAGTTTCGAAATGTGTGTGTGCAGAAAAGTATTGGCCCCGTGGGCTGTCTCAGGGAGCTTGTAAGAGATAATGAGGCCTGTGAGGGTCAGCAATTACCTCCAACTGATTCAGACTCCCTGACTGAGCTGCCTTTATCCATAACCCCCTCCTCCCAGAGCAGTACATGAGCACAGGGCAGAGGAAAGCTGTGCTGCCAGCGCCTCCGGAGCACCCTCATCCACCCACCTCCGGGACAGGACTCTGCCCAGTGCACTCCTTCATATAATTAGGAAATCATGCTCTCCTGCCAGTGATAGGTTAAATCTGCCCACTCTTGGCACGAGGATCCTGAGTGGAAATGCAGTGTGTATTGCTTCACCCAGCGCTCAGGAGTTTTGCTCACCCCATCTCCATTGCTGTCATCTGAGCCTTTGCCTCTAGAAAAATCCATATCTCTAAGTTGCCTCTCAAAGAGGCTCTTATTATGACACTGGTGGGCAGAGCCTTTCACAATTTGTGAAATAACCTGCTGCCATGTCAGATTAGGTTATGTGCCATCAAATTATTTAAATCTTCACAGTTACATTTGTTCTACAGACATGCACTCTCTCTCTTGAGACTAACAGTTCTGCACTTCTACGAATAGTTTCCTTTCAGGTCATTCTTTTTTTCTTTTTCTTTTTTTCTTTTTTTTTTTTTTTTTTTCCTTACTTTTTTCTTTTTTAGTGGCAAAATCAGCTCCCAGAGCTCTTTTTGAGACCACAAAAAAAGAGAGGTGACGCTTCGTGTACATTTTATGGTTTTTCTGTCCAATGACTCTAATGTCAAAATTGCTACAGCCTTCCAAGAGAAATGCTAAATCATAATGTAGTAAGAAAGGCACCCTCGACAGGTCTGCGAATGACAGCTCTATAATTTCAGCATTATTTGAATACAATGTAGAAGTGCCTTATATGTTTAAGCAGCTTCATTTTACATCTGCTTTTTGGAATAATTGATTCATACTTGTCTGTACAGGCTTTCAATAGTTCTTCCTTTCAGTGTCTTCTTTCTCAGTCTTTGTCTATCCCTTTTCTTTCTTTCTTTCCAATTTCTTTTTTTTTTTTTATTCCTTTGATTTTTTTTTTTTCTATAATATTTATTTTACCATTGAGAAAATGAGAGGGTCAGGCTGAGAATGTATGAACTGAGCTGCAATGGAACTACTCATCTTTACCTCTGTGCTCATTAAAGACAGGGTGCAGAATGACTTGAATTACAAGTGGATTCTTTCTACCTACTTTTATACATATGCTAACATTTATTGCTTTAATTGTCGCTCCAAAATTACCATTATTATTTCCAAGTACAGATGTATATATGTATATTTAATTTGTTTTAAAATTTCTAAATTATTTTTCTAGTTGTTACTCAAGCCTTTGTGGGTTGGTTGAAGTCCTTGAAAAACCTCCCAGTGCTTCCCAATGACAATTTTTCACCAAGAGACAGTGGCTTCAAATCCTGCTAAAATGGAAAAAAAAAAGAAAAAGTTTATAGTCCTACAGGTTTTTTTGGTGGTAGCATTTCTGCACCACTGAACTGACAGCTGAAATCCTACCCCCTTTCCCCATTGCCTGACGTCTGCCTTGGCAGCCAGAGGGAGGGCAAAAGGAACAGTACAGATGGGGAAAACCAAAACATTTTGCAGTGCGACCACCCCAGCCAACACTCTGTGTTGTGTCAACAATCTGCAAGACCTGGCAGATCTCTGTGGAGGTGGCTTTGCTTCTTGTGACACATCCAAGGAACCTGCACTGTGCTGGTCTGACGCCAAGCCACAATTACAAGTGCTCCTCCATCAGAGCTCATGAAAATTAGAAGGCCTGTGCTTCAGGTCAGGGCTGTGTGGGCTTGAGATGGATTTCTTCCCACATCCCTGCCATGGAGAGTGAGAGGCAAAGGCACATTTCAAACACAGACTCCAGGGAGAGCACGAGGTGGGTACCCCCTATTTGATCCTACCTGGAAACCATTGCAGATCGATAGCTCTACAAATGGTACTGGTTTTAAAATTCATGAGCCTGTGAAAAGTGAGAGAAAAGCTCATTTCTATCCTGTGTGAGGTATTTTTTGTCTGCTTGTTTTTTGTTTTCTTTTTTTCACTTTGAAAGCATGACACTTTCCTCAGTGGATACTGAACCATATGTGAAGAAATGGGGTTGGAAAGAAGAAAAATTAGAACTGTAGAGAAAAAAAACATCTTTCTGAAAAGCAATGAGAAATGTAGTTTAATAAGGTGCTAGCTGAAAAGGTCTATCCTCTTTATGAAAAATATTGTAGTGACTTGGCAATACCATCTCTTATTGAAGGTGCTATTAGAAACCAAAATGAAGTCTTGTCTGAGCCTCTGTCTTTCCAATCAATAAAAATCAGTAAAATTAAACAAAATAAATACAAATATGCTTTAAAAATAATTCATAAATTCTGGGCTGAACATGGTTTCTCTTCTCGCATCTTGCTCTCTCACAGTGGCAACTGTCCGACGGCTGGCTGTAGTGTACCCATCCTTGCTCCACCCTTGGGGTGCCTGTGTACTGTTACGCCTGTCAATTTGCCATCCAGGTGGCCAAACTGCCCTTCACTTTTGGTCTGCACTCACTGTCCCTCAGAAGGAGACAAGCTTCACCAGGCAGTAGCATGACTGCATCATCAGAGGTGAGATTTCCTTTCTTTCTTTAGTAGACCCAATGAGAGAGACCCCATTTCTGAAGCGGTAAGTTTGCAGAGAATCCAAAAAGGGCTCAAGTTCAAAACTTTGTTTTTATGATCTCTTTCTCCTTAACTGTTTGTGTTCTATCACGTCTCTTTTTTGAGCTGTTCTGTCTCAGAAAAGTGTATGGATACACTGTTTTAACATTCTTAATAGGAACTAATAGGATGCTTGAAATGTTGGTCAATCTTTGCACCACCTTTCCTCTCCTGGTGTTGTTTGCTGTCATGGAAGACATCATTGAAATGCTGGGAATGCCTCTTGGGGGGTGGGCACATGTGCATATCTAGATTTCATAAAGTATGAAATCATATGTGAAATTCCCATTTGGATTTTCTGCAAGCAGAAATGTGAGAAGATGAGGTCAGTGTGCATTCCAGGCCCTGAAAGATGAACAGTCAATGTTCTAAGATCAGCCTACTTACTAGTTTTTGGTTTTGTGTGGAAAAAAAAAGAGCTCCCTAGATAGTGTCATAGCATGCAAGGCTTATAGATAAATAGAACTGAAGGGAATAGGTAATAACCATAAAACAGTATTATGAAAATATAAACTATAATTAGTGATAATGGGTTACTCTCTTAATTAAATACAGTAAAATATGGATGCAGAGTTTTGATGCATGGATGCTTTTGCCCAGGAACATATGTGTGTTTATATACTGAGCTAACATTGATGCATAACTGACACATTAAATACTCATCAAAGGATGAATGCTCTGCCCTAATGTTTGAAGGGTCTGTTTTGTGCTGCATGGTTCTACAAATATAAGGAAGAAGGTAGTCCCTGTCACCAAATTTCCTGTATAAAAACAAAGGAATAGAGTACTTAACTGTACACATGCTCAGAATGGTTTGGGGCTGTGGGTGGGGGAGACAAGGTTAAGGACAAGGTTAAGTCATCTCTGTGGATCCTCTGTTCATCCTGCTGAAGGACCTGAATACTGGTGGTGCTCCTTATTTGTCCAGAAAATTAAGCTTCAGCACAAATTCATAGCACCTGTTTTGATTCCAGTTCCAGCAACTTGGGGTTTCTGTGGAAGAAATAACACTCTTCCTCTTTTTTACTAAATCTTTACACTATATAAAGGCTTCATAGGTCTCCAGTTGCTCTCCTATTTTCTAGAGAAGGAAGAAACTGCATTTCATTGACCTCTAGCACTCTGAGTTTCAGATGCATCATTAAATAATTGAGTCCTCTGAGTAGTTAGATAATTATGAGGGGATTGGATTATGATTAGTACCAGGGAGGGGGAAATATTGAAACTAATCTCTAAGTTACAAGCTTACCCTTTTAAATGCCTATGCGGTCACCTTTCCCCTTGGCTGTGGGAGCCTGTCATGTGTGATGTGCGCCATGAGCACTGCTGTGCAGAGGCAGTGGACATGGACACAGGGCAGAGGGCACCCAGCTGGATGGGAACCACCCCTTTGTGCTCTGAGGAGAAGGTCTTTTCTCAATCATAGCCAAAAACAACTGGAGTCTCCCAGCTTTCTCTCAGGTTCTGTGTTCCTACTGCTTGTGAGAAGATTCATACCTGTCAGCCTGACAGCATCGCCCGGGGAATTGGTGGAATTACCCTTCCTAGATGTGTTCAGAACCATGTGGATGTGGCACTGAAAGACATAGTCAGTGAGCATGGTTGGGATGGGTTGATGGTTGAACTAGATGATCTTAGTGGTCTTTTCCAACCTTAATGATTCTGTGATCACATGAGTACCACTGTTTTTGTTTGGAGATAAGCTACCCTGGCAGAAGAAGTACTGATCCCTTTCTTCCCCAGATCCCAAGATGGTATTTTCTGAACCCAGGCTGAGGAGAATCACATTCCCTATAGTTGTTCTTGCTTAAACCATGACTGCCAGCCTCTTCTATCTTAAACATTCAGGTTGATATTTTCTCTGTCTGGTCTCAAGGCTACTGTGATATTAAAAAAGAAGAGTGTGAGTAAAATGAATTGTCCCTTATTGAGGTAGAATATACAGGGAGAAAAGAAATTATGCCTTTCCTGTGAAATTTTAGCATAAGCATACAGTAAGTCAAAGTGGCAGGGTCTATAAATGTCAGGGAGAATTTTATTGGCAGAAAGAGTTAAACATAAAGATATTCAGGTGCAAATGTCCTGCCAGTGCCTGAGCCCATGATTATTTCAGACACATGGGCAGTCTGACAATATCTGCGGGATCACACACTGGTCTGCCTGTGATTTAATCTGAACTCTGAATAGATGGGATGCACTCCATGTAAAGAGAGCTTCTAGATATCTTTCTTTTTGAATACCTTGTATTTTAATATGGTGCTTTTTAAATCAAAAGAAAGATTTCCATCGACCTAAATGGGTTCAAAAGTGAATTCCAACATGAGATTACTTTTTTCATTAAGGGCATTACATTGCATCACTGAACTTGATGGTTTTTTTTTTTCCATTGACTTCATTAGATGCAAAATTGGCCCCTTAAAGCATATGCCTTGATAACACACTTTGTCTTCTGTGACTGCAGAAAAAAAGACAATAAATAAATAAATAAATAAATAAATAAATAGATAGATAGATAGATAGATAGATAAATCAGGACATCATTATGCTTGCTGTTCCTTATTTCTGTGACATGTTGCCTCTTATGTTCTTGCATTTTGAATCATAAGGGCTCTATTCTCACTGGGCTCTTGTCCCATGTTAATCTGACATTCATATAATTTTGCTAAAAAAGAGCCTGTGAATGATCTCTTCCTTCTAATTTATTCAAGACTAACATTCTGCTACTGGCAAACTTGCTTCCATGGTTCCCCTGTCTGTACAGTATAACCAGATGTTTTGTAGTTTGGGTCCCTCTGCACATCACTGTACAGACATGGGAAGTACCTCTACCCTGCAGAGTTCTCCTGGAACCCTCAAAATACATGAGGAATGTGTGAAAACAAGTCATAAAACAATTTAATATGAAGTCTTAAAACACAGAAAGTACTTCTTAAAAAGCAGGAGAAATACTGTATAGATTTTTGTTGAGCAGAATAGACTGTCTTCTGGGCACTATGCATATCATGGTGCAATGGTTGCAAATAGCAAAATATGCATTTAAAACAACCTGTAAATGAAGACATGAAATTATGTGAATAATGTGGAATTGGCTTTGATTTGGTAGTACTGCTGCAGCAATTACTACTGATGCATTTGTTTGTCTCTCAGCAATGAAGGCATATTCCTAGCACCACTGCAAGGGAGGGAAATAACTTCTAAGAAAACGGAGGTATATTATGTTATATAAATCTATGCAGATTTAAAATGCTGAACTTTCTGTTGCTTTTCACTGCTCAGATAGGCTTTGTTCAAGTTCAAAGTTATATGAAGTTTTGTGTTTATTGTTCTGTCTGGTGTATCAGATAGATTTGTAGAGGTCCAGTGGTGCCTCAGACTAAGCAGCACTGAGGCTGAGCACCTTTCTACCTGTGCTGTTACTTCCATTCAACAAACATTAAAAAGTTGCATGAATCAGTGATCATGATCATCAGTGTTTTTGACAGATGAACTTTAGGGGAAAAAAAAAGGGTTCTCTAATTTCTTATAGATAAATGAGAACCATTATGTGACAAGGAACTACGTGAAGTCAGTCAAGGGCAATAGGAGACTGAATACAACATCAAATAATAATAGGAAAAAAAATAGAGGTGATAAATAATATTAAATTTAGACCTTGGATACTTATGAATGCAGCTGAATTTTTTCTCAAAGTTTGAGAAGGTTTAGTGGGTGGCTCTGAATTGAATCCTTATCTGTTTAAAATGAAGATCAGGGACCAACCATCAATTTGTATACATCCTCTGAGCATAGAATTAATGGTTCTATTAAAATGAGTCATCCCCAAGAAATTCTATAGTAATTGAACTACTTCATAAATTAAGACAAGCAAGCACAGTTATATAAATACTAGAATGGTTGACCTAGTTATTTTTAATAAAGTTATGTTCATTATAACCTTCTATCCTGACTGGGTGATGACTGAAATTTCTGAATAGCCCAGAAAATTGTTTGAATATTTTCAGGTGATGGTGAGACATGGAGGGCTGCTCTATTCTCTACTGCTCTAACTCGGTTTGAATGGCCTACATCAATCTTTAAATTTAATGACAGAAAACTCAGCTTAACCTTGCTGTAAAGTAAGTATTTATACATATCAATGAGAGAAATAAAACACCTTATTGATTTTACATCTGCTTTCACTGTGGTAATTAAAATGTACCTTTGCAGCTTGCAGAATAGCAGTCTGTTTGTATTAGATCAAAGAAAAGCTTTTTTACAGACCTTATTTTGTGTTCTTGTTATCTGTTGAATTTTTAAGTAAATGCAGAAGGATGAGTCCGGTCTTCATAATCTGCTATCCTTTAACTCTAGTGAAAAGACACCTTCCAATCAAAGAAGCTAACTGTAGCGGTGTATTCTCATGATTTCTAGGTCTTTTCAGTGTTGACTACCCCAGAATTCATTGTTCAGTATAGTTAATGCCTTTTCCTAGGTATATTCTTTGTCAGGAGTCTTCCGAGGAAAACTTACTGTAGCTGTTCACAGGACGGTCACCACTTTAGCAAATCTCTTCCAAAGGGTTATAGAAAGAAAGCAAAGTTCTTGAAAAAGGCATTGCAGACCTTGCAACTCTGATCAATCTGATTGTGGATTTGAGCTGTATGCTATTGCTTGCATGATTTGTGTAGAATCTACTAACTTTCTGGAAGCATGACAATGCATCAGTTCTGCTGTAGCCCATCTCTTCTAAAGCCTTGTCGGTGCCTTTACAGTTGATAGTGTAGACGAGTCTGGACTGTAGCCCGCTCCCACTGCTATTGTGGTGGCACCAGTGTGAAAATAGACTCTCAACCCCCTGCTTTTTTTTGGCAGAAAGTAAGTTCTTAGTTAATCCTTGACAAATCTGCTGTTGTGGAACCCCACCCCGAGTACTGCGTCCAGTTCTTGAGCCCCCAACACAAGAAAGATATGGAGCTGTTGGAGCAAGTCCAAAGGAGGGCCATAAAGATGATCAGAGGGCTGAAGCATCCTCCCCTACAAGGACTGGGGCTCTTGGGCCTGGAGAAGAGAAGGCTCCAAAGAGACCTTATAGTGGCTTTTCAGTAGCTGAAGGGGGCACACAGGAAAGCTGTGGGAGGGACTTTTCATAAGGGCATGTAGTGAGGGGAAATAGGGGAAATAGTTTTAAACTGGAAGAGGTTAGATTTAGACTAGATATTAGGAAGAAATTCTTTACTGTGAGCGTGGTGAGACACTGGAATAAATTGCTCAGTGAGGCTGTGTATGCCTCCTTCCTGGAAGCTTTAAAGGCCAGGCTTGATGGGGCTCTGAGCAACCTGGTCTAGAGGGAGGTGTCCCTGTCTATAGCAGGGGGATGGAACTAGCTGATCTTAAAGGTCCTTTCCAACCCAAACCATTCTATGATTCTATGATTCTACAGAACACTGAAGAATGCACTGGAGCCAGCCTTTGCCAAGATATCCACTCACCCCTTTGATCTTGGTAGATGAGAGGATTTCCTAAGCATTTCCTTGCATCTACAGTTTTTGAATATTTTGAGCAATACTGAAAATACTCTTCACCAACATTTTCTTTTGATGCACATGTATGTATGTGCATGTGTATATGTATGTACATGTGTGTATGTTTGAATAAAGTATCTGGTAGCACAAATAATTTTGAAAAATGGTCCAAGGACAAGGGGGAATAGAAGACAGGAGAGGGGAGGTTTAAGTTAGATATCTGGAGGAAGTTTTCCACTCAGAAGGTGGTGACAAGGAGGTTGTGGATGCCCCATCCCTGGAGGCATTCATGACCAAGCTGGATGTAGCTCTGGGCAGCCTGGTCTGGTGGTTGGTGACCCTGCACATAGCAGGGGAGTAAATTTTGATGATCTTTGAGGTCCTTTTCAGCCCAGGCCATTCTATGATTCTATGATTTTCTGTGATTTTTTACTATTTTTCTCAGGTTCTTCAGACTTGAATGGCCACGTGGTGCAAATAGTTTTCATATCCTGGATTGCTATTATTCTCCCATGTGTATCTTCAATTGTATGACATGATGAGTCTCCTAATTTGGTTTATATACAGACTAGGCCATGCATTGTCCCACATAAAAATGCCCAACAATTAGAATGCCTCACAAATTTAATACTGATTTAACAGAAATAGTTGATGTACTCCAAATAAGTCCTAAAAGAAGAATTTCAGTTTGATTCTCAAGATCTGAAAATTTTGGGAAACTTCAGCTTTGAATGAAGTAGATTTACATCGATACCTTTCTGCTTCTTTCTCTCATCCCCAATGTGGGCTGATGGAGAGCTATTAAACAGTTTAGCCTGTGATTAATTTAGCTTCCTCTGTACCTTTGTGTTCTTCTTGTGCCTGATTAGTTCAAGGCTTGGGATTTGAAGCAAAGCCAAGTTTTTAAATCTGGAGCCCTCTTAATTACTTCCTCTCAGTCTTTTCTTTCTTTTTTTCTTTTTTTTTTCTTTCTTTCTTTCTTTTTTTTTTTAATTACATAGTAAAAATCTGATTATAGATATGTCTACATAGTAACTCAGTGTAGAGATATTTAAGCTTGGTCTAAAAGATCTGGTTTGGTATTGGAAGCAGTCTAGCCATAGCAACATAGGATAATTTATATAACCATACACTTACTACACAAAAGTATGAGCAATTCAGAACATGCCATGTGAATATTTATGTATATACATATGTAATTATTACGCACAATGTGTATTTATGCACACACATCTAAAAACCTTGCTAGTGCAATTTGGTAAGTAACACATCTCAAAAGTAGAAAGAGAAAGGAAAAACAGAAACACAATTGTGATTAATCGCACTCATTATCAAGTCAGACTTATGACCTGTGTAAATTTTAGGTTTTTTTTTTTGTTTTGTTTTGTTTTTTTTTTTTTTTTGTTTTTTTTTGAAATGTGTGTGGTGGTGGATGGGAGCAGGAGTGCATATGTGTGGACTGAGAGATGAAAAATACACTGATTTCTCTGCCAATAAAATGACTCCTTCCTCTCGCCCCAAGTTTTCAGCCTTCCCTCTAAAAGTTAGGTAGATGTCAAAAGCTGGCTAAAGTCTTATTATTTGGTTAACTCTAGGTGGTTTCCATTAGCCTTACAGTACATGCCACTGAGTAGACATACAGTAACTGAATTGTTTCAACTTATCCAAATAACATTGAAATAGACTTAATTGTTGAACTGCAGGAAAGACCGTGTGTCTCCAGAGACTATTAATGTCATTTAAAAGGCTAAATGTACCATAAAACCTGTCTTTAACAGAATAAAATTGTACAGACCAACACAATTTTAGCTAATGTTTTCCACATTTCTTGTAAAAAGAGTTGTAGGCTGTAAAGCAAAGTTCATAACATTTCTAGGAGTTATTTCAGTGTAGCCCTTCTTAGCAAGTTTGAATCTACTATTGTTTCTACCACTGAGTAGCAACTTACTTTGAGAGTAGTTACAATGAAACCTGTTGCATTTAGTTACAGAACATGTTTCTACTTATTGTGACTAATAAGAGGCTTTTATTCAGAAGTTTCAAGATGACTCCAATTCCAAGAGATAAGTATTTTCCTGTTGGTCTGCTTCAGCATTTAAATTTAGCTTTGATTAAACGAGTATGTGGCAGTATTTGAAAGGAAAAGAAAAAACAAAGGATTTCTTGCTAATAGAGATTGTCATTGCAATTTCCTCAGAAATCAGCATATTTTGTTATACTTAGTCAGGGATTTACCCCCTGGTTTTAATTCCGATGTTACATATGTTCTTTTGTTGACTGTTAAAAATTTTATTTGGGTAGAGAAAATGATAAAGGGAATAGAAAACAGAAAAGAGGAGTGCAAAAGTGGATGGGGGAGGGAGAATGAGAGGCCAAGAAAAGAATGAAAAAAAAAAAAAAAAAGAAAAAAAAAAAGAAGAGAATTGCTTTTATGCCATCAAAAAGACAAAGGGGGTAGTTCTTTCTTCCAAAAAAGTTCAAGGTATAATGTGGAAAAAAGTCAAGAAGAAAGACAAATAGTGGATCAAACCTCAGTAGAGGGAGCAAATCTTTCTATTTATCTGTCTCATCTTTTCACTAGAGTTGTATATCAACTATCAAGGAAGCAATTTCAAATAAGTTCTACTAACATTATTGTTATTTTACAAGTTTAGTTGCTATGGAAATGAATGATGTAATCTACTCTTTCAATCACAGTCACTTACTTTTGAAAAAAATCTTTTTATCCTGGAGAATTTTTTTTTCCTGGTAGTTGTCTCCAATCTGGGAGACAAAGTTATTGTCTCATTTTTTTCTGGAATATCTCAGAATCAGGATGTAATTACCCAGGTAGGAACACCAGTGCCTATTCTGAAAAAGTTAAGAATTTCTTTCAGCAGCAGTTACTGTCAAGCTTTTCCCACTAGAACTGTGTGTGAATGGGAACAACTGTAATTTCTTCATTGCTTGCTATTAAAATGCACTTGAATCACGTAACTCTTTTGAAAAAGAGACATTATGATCACAAAAAATATTGGTTAAGTCTAGCCAGAGTCTGATTTATTTGGTTTTACTCTTGTGATAAGAAGGGGGTAAGTGCTAAAGAAGCTATTCCCGTTTAGAGGGAAATTCATCCAGTAACAATTCATTGCGCCACTAATTCTTTTTTCATCCCCATTTTCGGAATTTACGTAGTGTCTTGTCTCCTGGCACTGACCCTCAGAATTCACCTGTAGCAAAGGAAATCCCTGGATGCATAGACCTAGGGTATCTTACCTTGAACTAAAAGGTCCCTTACATTCCTAAATTATTGATCAGGCATTATTGCACAGACCAGCCTACAGATAGATGTTTTACTCATATACCATGCAATTAAGTGCCATAGAGAGCTGTGCCCTCACCTCTGATGCAGCAAAATTTGACTTTGCTAATTGGAAATTTTAAAGCTGAGTGGTTGCATTAATATTGTGCTAGATATAAGCTGAAAAGCCCAATACATGTCCATGAAGTAATTCTACTTCTGATTTGTTAATAAATTCAATCTCTAATTTAGAAGTTTTTCTAGCAGGCCCCAAAGGAATTTATTTAATTGCAACTCATATAAAAGCTGTATGGCTCGGTATGATCAGAGGCAAGATACACAGAGTTCAAGCTATTGTCCTCCTCATCATCCAGGTGAAATCCTTTCAATCCCACTGTGGCATATTGGACAACTGAGCTTAAGTCACTGGCAGCCTCTTGACAAACCTGTCTTAGGAAGAAGGTATGGAAAAGTAGGGTGGGGCTGTGCCTTCCTAAATATTAAGTAACTTGTACTGGATTGGTTTGTTTTCAACCCAGTTAGAATTTGAAAATATGTATTTCCAAAGCCTGAAATATCATTATTTTTCAAGTTATTGCAGCATTTCTGAGAGGTATGTGGAGAGCTACGTAACATGCTTTTCTTGCTCTCTAATTTAACCTCTCTGTTAGAAACTGGAAATCCTGCAAGCATTGACCACAGCTAATCAAATAGTAAGAAAGAAAAATAAATGCTTTTTTTCTCCATTGTTTACAAACCATTTGTACAATAAAGTTTACTCTTACACAAATAGGATCGTAGACCCTGATAAGCATGAAGTTATTTTTACTACTCAGATTCCAGCATTCTGATGAGGATGTTCATGCAGGTACCTCCTTGCTTTTAAATGTTACACAGATCATGTATTTTTTCCTGTCCCTTTTTATTGTTAATAAGTGTAAATATTCGCATAGTGGCATGAAAGTTGACAAACAATCTAAAAACTTTACAGAAAATATACCGTAGGAGTATGAATTATTAAAATGCATATCGATTTCAAGGCACCTTGAATCACAGATGTGAATTTCACTGAAGTCAATGAATATGGTCCTGAAGTCATGTAAATCTATTGAAATTATGACATAACAAATATAAAAATACTGTTAATAAATCATTATTTTTTTGGGTAGATTTAGTAGTACTGGGTATATATATACAGTCTACATACTGAATTTAGATAAGATTCTGAAGGCATTTCATTTCTCTGAGTGAAGTAAAACTCACAGAGGATATTATACCTTATTGTTGCCATTTAACAGCTGAAAAAGATGTTTATATGATTTGTCTAAGCTCGTGTGGGAAGAAAAACAAAGAATTGAAACTTTCTCCTTAGGTATTCGTCCTATGTTCTCCATAGGTGACCTAAGACTTATTTTAATGTAGCCATGACAAATATAATGTGAAAATGAATGAAACTGAAATTATGAAAGGGCTGACCTCTCATATCTAAATGGAATTTCATCCTAATATAAGGTGAAAATTGTTCAGTGTTGGTCTTATCACTTCATTCCTGATAGTTTTCAAAAGTCATAGCCTCAAGATGCAACTAATCATTCTAGTTTCTGAATTCTGTAAAATTAGGATGCATACAGACTTGACTGTAGTAAGTTATAAGTAGCTAAAAAATGCTGTTGTCAGACTGCAAAGCCACCTTCCCTTTACGTCCATCTGAGAAGTCCTATTTAATCTGTTGAGACCACTCAGCATAAGTCACATAAAAAGTTGCAGAATTGGGCCCCAACAAGGTTAAATACTTCTGCATTGTTCATTGGGCATATAATTTATGTGAGAATTACTGCAAGAAAATCAAATAAGAGATTTCTATGTTTTCAGCACAAGTCTTGAGCTCATTAGCACATAATCTAATTTACTCTAACCAGCCCAAGGTGGACAGAATATGAAACAAATGACCTTGGTGTTTAAGAACAGGTAATTCTGTTTATTTGTGGTAAATAATGGCATTTTCCCACTGATTGGTATTCATCTTGCCCCTTAAAATTGCATCAGGTCAGTGCTGAGAGTAACTGTTGCAGCAGGTTTGCATTCCACTGCACTATGTAATAGGTAACTTTTCTGTCACAGTTAATTAGACCCAGTCCAAAATATGAAAAACAAAACTTAGGTTCTTAGTAAATTCTTTACTATTCCCAAACATTCTTTAATATTCCCAAATGGAGAGAGAGGTTTGACTTCTATTGCAGAAGGGAGTATGTGATTCTGTATAGTCGCCTTAGAAAGAAAACTTCAGAAAGAGGAAAACTTTTCCTTTCCTTTCATTTTGAATTACTAACTGTACACTTCCCAGAAATGTAACCCATGAGTAAATGTGTTCAGTGTGTATTGAATCAATGTAAGGCAAAAAAATGAAATCAGGTCAAGATTCACAGTAAGTCCGAAAACAAACGTCATAACAGAGATCTGATGTGTGCAAGGTTTACATAGGCCACTCATTCCACTCATACTTCCATACAAGGATCGGTAACTAAGGCAGAACTTGAGCCAAGCACTTGAAATGTGGTCATCTGAGAATACTGGCTAGTGCTCAGCTACAGAGTCCTCATCCTTTCATGTAAATCTACAAATACATAAACAGCACTCAAGTGCTGAGGAGTATTTTGTCCTTTCTCCTGCGAAGTTTGGAAGCCAAATTTATGGAAACATACGATTTCATAATCACCTCCACTCCCACAGAGTCTTGTTCATCTTTTAATGACCTCCAAGTCATAACCTCTGTCCCAGACAGTTTTTTGGACTTCTTCTGGCTGTTCTCTCTGTCTACAGGGCTCTTTTGTTGGAGAAGAGGGAGGAATAACAAATAGCAAATCCAGAATTAAAGAGGCATCTCTGTTGAGGCCTACATAGAAAGAGAGCTATTTTGCTGTAAAGGATGTTAATCTATGAGTGTTGATCCCAAGACCAGCGAAAGCTTATCGTAATTTTCTTAAAGGCACAGCCGTATAGACACAGCCTCAAATAGTCAGAAGTAAGTCAAGACTCAAGATTTTCTTTAGAGAAGAAAGTCACATCTTCTGGACTTTTCACTTTTGATTAAGATTATCAGTTCTTAGTGCAGGGAAGATGTTTACTTTTTCCCTAAGACATACTTGCAAGAGGAAAAATGAAGCAGTTTCAAATGAACAGAGCAATGCATTCTTATTATCAGAGGTATTCTGTTCCTATAACGCAAGGGAAAATGCCACATTATTTTGTCTTTAACAAGAATAACTACATTCTGGTACTTGGGCTGCTAGCTGGTGCTTGCCCTCCTCAGAGGGTTTCCAGCAATGTTTTTGTAAAACTCTTTTCCCAAGACTGAGCTGCAATTAGGATGGACTTCAGTCAGTTCTGCAGAGATGTCACTCCACATAGCACTGTGGGCTTCATGCTGCAACATGAAGATGTCACTTCAGATAGCACTGTGGGCTTGAAGTGGCAATACAGAGATGTCACTTCTCTATTAGGAACTGCTGTCCTTTTTGATGGAGCTGGCTACTACTTTGCTAATACCCTCTTGAGGTCCCTCTCAGTGGGCTTGACTTCACTGGAACAGTATGACAAGTTAAAACATGTCCTTGAGAAGTCACATTAACTAATGCAATGATGACCGTGACTGTACAGTGTATCCAGGCAGGGACAAAATGCTGTTTCAATTGTGGAAAAAACCTTACCCTAGTGAGAACTGACTCACAATCTGCAAAGTGGTTATTGGACACAACTTGTCTCTGTCTTCAGTGACCGCAAGCCCATGGTCATCACTGTGTCAGTTAACATGACTTCTCAAGGTCATGTTCCACGCCACTGTAAATTTTAAGGGAAGATTAAGGGTCATCAGGAACTTATTTTCTTTCTAGATGCCTCTTTGGCTCAGTTAACCTTTAACAATGGTCTCTTCTTTAGTGGCTAAAACAATAAAGAACAATGCCACAGAACTAAGAGCATGAATCATAAGTTTCAGCCAGTCTAAATAGTTAAGCCTGTTTTTCACTTCAATATTCCAAGCAAAATGGAAAGGGTCTGTGGATAGAAATGCCCACACATCTTACCATATGAATTCTGAATTTCAGGCATTCCTATATTCACTTTGGGTAGAGTAAGTTTTCTAACAAAAAAGATTATCCAACATGCATTTCCTGGTCAAACTCTGTATGTGATCCTACAAGTACAAATGGCGTTTGGTAGTGCCCCCTTTCGTAATTGCTTTAAATTAAAAAGCAATTAGAAGCCCACTAATTTCAGACTAGACCCAGTGGGTCAAGACTGAGATCACCGATAGAGCAATCACAGACTATGCATTACACATCCCTCATTCCACGAAGGCCAAGTTTATATTGGAGGTAGGTCAGTAATTCCTACTACTGTCAGTGGCAGCCTTTTAAGGTGTCCCAAGGACATCTACAGTGTTCGTTCATCCTTTGGCAGGTGCTGGTACCATGAACAAATTTACGTCTCATCATTTTGCTTCCTGTATAAGCAATAGGAATCTCAGACCTACATGAGGTGGTGTGCATGAGGTGGTGTGCTGGGTTTTTAGGGAACAGAGGTCTCAGAAATTTGCTAGCACATGTGAGGTAAATGGACAGGCAAAAGGCTCTCCACTGTGCTTCATCATGTGCCTTCATTAACTCTCCAGAAACCCCTTCACCCTACCTACCTTTCTGCCGCTGTTCCACCTGCGTCTTTCAACGTCTTTCTGTATTGCTGATTACAGGAACTTTGTTTACAGAGCAAGAGAAAAATGATAATGAGATTACAGTGCACCGCTGATCGCCTGCCGTAGCTGAAGGGCTGGTCCATTTTGTCTGTGGGCTCGAATGGCCCCTGCTCCTAACCTCCTACAAGGCTCTCCCCAGCAAGCCCCATAAGTAATCCTGGAAAAGAACTTTCTTCACAGAAAGGCTCTGTTGGTCTTTTCCCAGCATCCGGTTTTTTTCTTGGCATGACTTCCATTTTTTGTTCTTCACAGAAGCTGTGAAAACTTTTCCTGAAATGATCCCACTCTGCCTTCTGGCTGAAGAATGTGACTGATGTCTTTCCTTCCCCAGTTCAGAAGTACATCTGTGGAGTAGAGAGACTAGGTAACCAGCTGTCATGTCAGCTTTCTTAAACGTACTTGCATGTCATGTCGCACTTGTTGGTCTGTATCAAAGCAGAGACCCTCTGCTGCTAGCTCCATTCCATAGAAAATCATTTCATTAAGGCAGAAAAAAATGTTTTAGTTCAGTCAAAATCAGTCTATTCTTGCTTCTGTTATTTCTGCTTCTCCCTTAGACAGGCTGATGATAACACTTATCCTTCTTTTCTCTCTTGCCTTCTTTTCTACATCAAAGCTACTAACTACTGTGTTCTTTAATTTAACAGCTTCTATGGCACATGGGAGAGTAACTTCATTTTATGAATAGTGAATCCCTGTATAATGTCATCTTCACATAATCTCTATTTTGCTGCTCCGAAACAGATTTTATTTCAGTAAATGTGCAGACCACTGCCATGGTGAGACTGTACTGACAAAAAGAAGTGATGTTACAAGTGTAATCATTGTGTTTTGAAGCATACTTCTGAGGTGTAGTAATTATTCTGTTCTTCTTGCTATTTAAAGAACAGCTTACAGTTGCTTATTTTTTCCAGAAAGAATGGTTTTTATCTCAGGTCACCACAACAACAACTGGCAACTGTGGTCTTTGTACCCAAAACAGATGCCTGTGACATCTATAAATTATTGTCACTGTTAGACTTAGAATGCACATTATAGTATAGTCATAGTTAGGACACAATTCATATTTGCTTGCTTTGAACCCAAATAGGAGCATACTATAATACTGTGTCTAACAACAAATAAATTTGTATGTTGGTATAACAAAAACCAATCTATAAGTATTTCACATAAATATATGAATGATGTGTAGTTGCAAGTAGGAAGCATGGGAAAACAACAGCAATCCAAGTAACAGAACTCACAAGATAAATAACAAAGACCAATATAATCACAAGGGGCAGTAAATAGCCAGGATATCTTTCTGAGTACACAAATATCCCATAAGGTTGTCTAGCAAAGCTAAGCACGAGACAAGCAACACTGGGAGCAGATGGGACCTGTTTATGGAAAAGAAGAAAGCTGCGTAAAGCATCACACATCCAGGGGAACTTTTCTCATCAAAGGAATCTCAAGCTGGAGAGCCTTGCTTTCCTCAACCATCAACTACCACATATTGTATCCATCAGCACATCAGCTCACAGGTATTGCACATTCACAGCCATGTCAGGATATGGTAGTCAGTTTTCACAGAATCATGGAATTGGAAAGGACCTCAAGAGATCATCGAGTCTGACCTCTCTGCAAAAGAAGGTACCCTACAAAAGATGACACAGGTAGGCATACAGACAGGTCTTGAAGATCTCCATAGAAGGAGATTCAGCAACCACTCTGGGCAACCAGTTGCAGTGCTCCATCACCCTTATTATGAGGAAATTCTTCTGCATGTTTGTGTGGAACTTCCTACGTTCAAGTTTTAGGCCACTGCTCCTTTTCCTTTCACTGTGCATAGACAGGAAGAGCCTGACCTCAGTTTTGTATATGTAAAAATATGTTGTGGCAATATGTAAGAGCTAACCACATGCACAGTGACGGTAATGAATGTCAGTCTGCTAAAGTTTTATTTTCATTTATCAGTCCTCTAAATACTCCCATCATAATGATTTTAAGTTCCAGTAGTCACTGGTAAGTGTAGATTTGTATGTACATGCACACATATTTGTATGTACATACACACATTCACTTGATAACAATATTTAAAACAAAACAATACAATACAATAGAAAAAAACCTCAACATGTTATGTTGAACAGCATGGATAATTTGTACTTCGCATCAGAAGAGGGCAGAAAGTGAAAATCCTTTTCCTTCAGAAGATCAGCTCCATGTGATGGAGATAGAGGGTGGTCACTGCCAGCATCTCTGACTGTGTCTGAAATGGGATGTATATATATATACATTACATTGCTGACCAATAAAATGCATTACCTAGTGGAGATAGCAAGAGATGCTCTCTTGTTTCTATGGCTTTGAAACACTCAAGGGAAATATGCCACAGCTACAGAGATGACTGATGAAGCAGTTGGGTTCAGTTTATGTGAAGTTTTAACTTTTTAATATCTTTTTTTTTTTTTTTTTTTTACTTTTTGAGAGCATGTGGAAATGTGCACAAGATAACTTTAGACTGTAACATATCTAGAAGCATCTGAAGTATTTGTTTAAATTTTAAATGCTACATTTGCATCTGCACTGCAGTTTCAGATATTAAATCCTGATGTACATTTTGAATCCCTACAAATTATACATTTTTTCTCTTTCCTGCTGCGTTTCCTTTCATAGTGCTGCTATCAGCAGTTTCTTCATTGCATACCAGGAGTAATACTGATTTCAACTGCAAAATTCAGGCTACTTAAAAGTTATCTCATCATCAATAATAACATTCTCTATATTTATTAAAAGAGCAGTGGCAAGTATTCATGTAACCAAGACTACTATTTTGCTGTTTCTCTCTCCTATTTTATACTGTTCATTTAAATTGTTAGTTGAGTTCCTCACTTGATATAAAGCGATGTCACCTCCACTAAAATCTTCACTAAAACCATGGTCAGAAAGCCTCCTCCTCCAGATGAAGGCCATGTCTAGTATTGTATATCTGTTAAATGATTTTTATTGCTTAAATGTGAATGTGTAAGATGAAATGAAAACATTAAAATCTTCAGATGAGTTTTTTTCTGCACATTTCATTTGAAGAGTGTTGGTCTATATGTCAATGTTTTAGACTTGCTGTACTAGTGCCAAATGTATTATATAGAGAAATAAACAGTATTAAAATTTTCATGTCAATCAATTTCTTAATTTTTTATTTTTAATTTGTTTTGATAAAACAACATGTTGCAGGAATCCATATCTTTGAAACTGCAAAACTCTAAGGAATCAGAACAGGAACTGCAGTAACTCCACAAGCATGTTTAGAATGTGTTGAATGCTGTGAGCAGTTTGTGTCTTTGAGCTGCAGTAGGATGTTTTGGTCCTACTGTGTAACTGAAGTTTTAGGTTGTGCTAAGAGTTTGCAAAGTCCAGAAATGGTTTGAGGACAAAAGTGTGAAAGAGCTACAATTGTCATGGTATTTTTACTTCCAGCTCTCTGGGAAGAGGCATACGTGAGCTACTTGCTGTTACCATGTCATTCATCACAGGTATGACTTGCCCCTGACCGTGTATGCAAGTTATGAGGAGTTGGACTTGCACGCATGTATGCAAAACTGCTAGACTTTGTCATCATTAGTAATACTACTGAAAAAGCAATATTTTCTGATTTAGAGTAAGTAAATTATTTGTGATCTGGTGAATTGGAAATGTTTTAGAATATTCTGTGGCATGGAGGCCAATTTCATTAGCCTAAGTGACTGTTAGGGAACTGCCTCTAGTTAGCCTCCAAAATTGGGTTCCTGCACATGAATTATGACATAGTCATTGGAGACCAAACTGTGCTGGAAAAGGTAATGAGAGACTGTAATTGCCTGGGAGAGGCCAAACCTAGAACCCAGAAACCAAGAAATGTTCTAACCACTTCACCAGTGTAGACATATGAATGCTGTTTTGCCTGAGAGCATCGCCAACCAAGCTTGAATTGGCAGCTATAGACCAAGCCGTATGGACATGGTTCCTTTAGAAGTTGGAAATCTAAAAATTATTTTGATCTTGAGGCTGTTTGTGAAAAAAAAAAAGAAAATAGAAAAAAAAGGGAAGGAAAGAGAAGGAAATAAAGGAGAAGAAGAAAGGGAAGGAGAGGAGAGGAGAGGAGAGGAGAGGAGAGGAGAGGAGAGGAGAGGAGAGGAGAGGAGAGGAGAGGAGAGGAGAGGAGAGGAGAGGAGAGGAGAGGAGAGGAGAGGAGAGGAGAGGAGAGGAGAGGAGAGGAGAGGAGAGGAGAGGAGAGGAGAGGAGAGGAGAGGAGAGGAGAGGAGAGGAGAGGAGAGGAGAGGAGAGGAGAGGAGAGGAGAGGAGAGGAGAGGAGAGGAGAGGAGAGGAGAGGAGAGGAGAGGAGAGGAGAGGAAGATCCAAACTTTTGTGTCATAATCCTTACTGTAGAGAGCAATAAAATATTATGTATTTTTTGATTACGTTATTGCAATGAACAAAAAGATTTTAAAAGTGTAGCAATACTATCTTATTTTGCCAATATAGAAACTGCAAAATTGCTATAAAACCAGGTTACCTTTTACTGTGTTAAACTGACATAAAATTTCTGCCTGAAATGCAACTTAATAAAAGATTATTATAATATTGTTTCAGATTTTTCCATACTTGAACACTTATTACATTATCTCTCGTTTTGTGAATAACGGATGTTTTTCCTAAAGGTCCAATTGTTTCAACAAAATTACCTGAAAAAAAATCTGTTAAAAAAATACATTTCCCCATGATAGTGAATAAGCTAGGTGATATGAAACACAAGTTTGAATCCCTGGCAACAGAGAAAATAAAACAATATATACTGCTTTTAAAATCTTGTGACTCTAAATCAATGTCTTATTTTACAAACGTATTTGTCCGTATTAGATCCTAAATTTGTCTTGGAATGACTCTGCTAATGTTCAGTTTTTAGAATCAAGTTTTCCAATTTATTGACACAGAGAGTTCATTGACTGAAATAAGATCCAAATTTGTGTCTAAGTCATTGTGAAGGATCAAAACATACTCCACCCACATGCAACAGTTCACAGTTCTTTCCTGTTCCATTTTAACCCACAAATGGACAATGAAATTAAGACTGTTGGATTTGTTTGCTAGCTTCATGTGTTAGTTACCGGGTGACTCTCATCTTGTGTAGCAAAATGGTTATGTGTCCATCTGCGTTTTCAGTTTTACTAATAAAGTCAGAATTTCCATGCCAATAAGCCTTGATCAGTAATTTCCATGTTATTTTTTCTTCAAGAAGTGGTTTTGCAGTCATTATTTGAAATTCAGTGGGGCTTTCTGATACATGGTGTGTTTAACCAGTTTTATTAAAAAAATATCTTGAACTTTCTTCATTTAAGGACTATTTTCAGCCTGCTGTCTGAAAACTCTGACACTACTTTTGTACCCAGATAACAACTAAATTTCCTATATTAGTAATGGCTAAAAGATAAATAAATCAAAAACACAACACAAACATTAATAATTATTGGCCATACAATTTTAGAGCTATTTGTGTTTTAAAGAATGTCACCCTTGCATGGAGGACAAGTCTATTCTAGTCTAGGAGAGGGTTGTGGAAGCAGCTTCAACTTCAGGTGGTAGTAAGAGCAAGAAAACTGGACCTGAAAATGCAGCAAGCTGTTGTTGCACAGAAGTGAGATACTGTAAGGGAGATAAAGGCTCTGAATGTAGTATGACCCAGAAAATGACTTAAGCTCACCTGAAAGGCCAACCGTATTCTTGGCTGCATCAAAAGAGAGGTGGCCAGCTGAGAGAGAAATAAGGAAGTTTTTCACTCGAGGTGAGGCGCTGGCACAACTGCCCAGAGAAACTGTGGTGCCCCATCCCTGGTGGTGCTCAAGGCCAGGCTGGATGGGGCCGTGGGCAGCTGAGCTGATGGGGGGCAGCCCTGCCCATGGCATGGGGTGGGACTGGGTGGGCTTTGAGGGACGTTCTTACCCAAACCATTCTGTGATTTTATGATTCTACTGTGGTCCTGATTTGAAAAGTCTTCTTCTGATAATCTTGGAAAAATCTGCTCTATCGTCACATCTTTTATTTGTTTATTTGTTTGTTTGTTTATTTATTTCAAAATCATTTCTTGCAATCTTGAAGATAACAAAAGAAAAAATATATTAATATTGTAACTTAAAAGTTTTTGCCTTTCAAAGTAGCTAGAAAGATTTCCTTAGGACTTGTCTCATATTTTATTTCTTTTGGCCCATGTTACCGTTAAGATACTCTTCAGAATAAATGGGTTGTCTTGCAAAGCTTCATTCTTGTCTTTTTGATTTACTCTGTGAGTATCTTTTCCTGCAGATACAAATGTTCTGAAATTTTGAATTGGAATATGGAGCAGGGGTTGTTTAATTGTGAAATTCTGGGAGACTCTATGTGTTGGAAGATTCAGACCCTGTCAAAAAAACTGAGGAAGAAGGAGGGAGGTGATGAGGCAAGCACAAGTGTGTGTGCTTTTGCCTTAGCTCTCAGGAAGTTTGACTTTCTGCTGAATAACATCCTGACACTTTGGGCTGTGTTGGTTGGATTTTTCATTTCTTTACTTGGACAAAGATATACAATGTTTAGGGATTACGTTTTTCCTTTTTCAATTGCAACCTATAGACTTCATTGCCTAAGTGCTACTTTAGCATCAATTGCAAGAATATAAATAAAAGCACCACTCTATAGCTGTTCATCTAAGACCTTGAAAAGCAGTAAATCAAAATCCTTTTTTGGTCTACCTTCAGCTCTCATGACAGGACCAATACATTTGGACTGCTGCAACTTATTTAGATGATGTTTGTCAAGATGGTGGCTTTAAAACACAGAGCAGCTTTTTTACAGCAAAGCTGATTGCTATTTTATGTCTTTAACCCTATGGCAAAGTGAACCCTAAACATTTCCCCTTTCCAAGCAGTTTGGTGCAGGGACGGTGTCAGGTGGGTGTGCTTGCTTTTATTGTCCTTTTGGAGAAGTTTCCTCTCCTTCCATTTCTTAAGCACAGTGAACTCCAGTTTCTACCAGCATTTGAGTGACCAGAAAAAGAGGGATAAGAACACTGAAAAGAGCAGTATTTTCCATCCGAGAAAATTAAACAGCATGCACATCTTCCTTGCAGAGGAAAATAATCCAAGCAGTGTGGCTTGGCATCTGCAATTGAGTTACCTTGTTTAAAAGCTCAATTCTGCCTCTCCATGTGAACTGATGAGCATGGGACTGCTTCTGTCCCAGGTAACAACCCCAGAGATTTCAAGAAATGAGTCTCTTGGTTCACACACATCTTTTTTTGAGGAAGACAGTGAAAAAAGTGGAACTGGGGTTTTGTCAAAAGAGATCAAATGCAAAGCACAGAGTTTCCTTAATGTGCCAGTGAGAAAATTCAGGCTATGTTTCCTTGTCCAAGAGTTAAACAGTGTTTACTCTTTGATCCTTAAGTGTATTGTGTTCTGACTTTTTTTTAAGCTATTGCCTTTTTTAGGGCATGAGTCTGAATGCAGGTTAAATCTTTGAAAATATGTCAATGAATTTTAGCACTCAGACATGTAATTAATCTTCATATATCTCTGGTTGTAATGCAAACACACCTGTAGGATGTTTTCCATTGAAACCACAAAGAGAGAACCTGTAATAAATCTTAGAGTGATAGCTTTATCATGACTGACAGAGCTGCTGGAGGCCTCATTTTTATGAGTGCAATTTGGGAGTATATAAAGGAGAGATTGATTTTCACAGACCCTCTCTTTTCTTTGGTATTTATTCCTAGCCTGTGCAACCCACCCTAGTTCTTATTTTACAAAAAGACCTAACATGTGTGACTTGATTAGAACAATGATTCCCATATTGGGTTTCCGCGAGTCAGTGCAGGCCAACGTGAACACAATTTAATTCCGTACTTCACAAGTCCCGCAACCAAGTGCTGTGCATGATTTATCAGGGAGACTCAGCTCTCTTCCTTGTCAAGACTTGTTCTTCTGGATCCTTTGGAAACAGCAGTTTAACCTTTTGAACTGAGTCAGTACCTACTAGCTGGAGACGATGAAGTGCTCGGAAAAAGAGGCGAAGGGAGTAATGAGATGTGACTGTGAGATGAGCCTTGCTTGACAACATACAACAAAACTCACATCTCATGCTAAGAAGTGGCTGTCATTTTGATCTGCATGAAGTATAGTGAGTCATGGATTTGAGCCACTGTCTGTGTGTTGAGCCAAATCTCCTTTTAAAGGGAAGTTCTGCCAGTATCCAGGATGAGGGCATGAAACTGGCCTCATCACTAACCCTCACAGCATTATTTTGTTATGCATTGTTACCATGATTTACTGATAGGGAAATTGAAATCTGACATTTTAAATAAGTTGCTTCAGGAGTCCTTGCCCTAAGCTGAATCCCTTACACCAGGCTGCCTGTTGATATTTCTCCTTTTTTTACTAATCATATGTCCTGGTAAATCCATTAACCTAAACATTCCTCAATTATGAACTGTGATAGTTTTTTTTTTTTTTTTTCGTTTTTTTTTTTTTTTTTTTTTTTTTCTTTTCTGTAGAATGACCAGGCAGCAACTGCGAATGGGATGGAGAAAATGAGTGCTAAAGGGAGTTTACCAAATATACCAGGCGAAACATTCATGGAAATGAGAGACTCTGTAAAACAAAGAACATCCTTCTACTTGCTTTTGCTGCTTCAGTTTTACCCAAAGCCACAGTAGGATCTTTCTCTGCTGCTTCTTCTATTTAAATTCAAAACAAATATGAGGAGAGCACAGCTTGACCATGACAGATACATGTCTTTGTATCAGTTCATTGCATTTCAGTGGTGTCAAAAAATGTAGTAGAGATAGAAAGAGATTCAGTCTAGCTAAAGATACCACACAGTCAATAATTGTTGTCTCTAATAGTTAGTCCCATTGAAAATATTAGTGAAATAAGGACTTTTTTTTTAAAGTATGATGTAATTCAGTGCCAGCTGGCTGACCAACAGTCTAAGTTGGGCTGGATGTGTCACACTCTGAATTGGAAGAACAGATCTTTTATTTTTCTTTGTTAAAACCTTGTATGCTTGGCTGTACCAGAGTAGGCAGATTGCTTGAAGTGACTGACTGCCAATGTAATTTGTGTTGGTAAATAAATATAAAACATTGGGATGTTTCAAAGATGGGATCGGGAGGCAATGACTGATGCCAGGCAGAGTGCAATCATTTCCTAAGCAATAAAACTGCTCTATCAGCTCACCTTAAGCTTAATTTGCACAAATTCCATTTGTTGTGTCCCTTCATAAGCAAAGCTGTTAAACTGAAAAATCTCCTGTGGCTATTGTGTAATGTGAGGCTCACCCCGCTCCTAACCCAGACTAAATAAAGGGCTAGCCTCAGTCCTGCCCAAGTGAGGCTTGCATTTTTCTCTTCCTGTCAATGAGCTGGGGAATATGCAGATAGGAATTAGAACAAGGACATAGTTAGGTATGCTGATAGAAAGTACCACAGGTAACAGAACAGACTTGGGAAGAAAACAGCTCACATTTTGGTGCAACGTTTTACCAAACTCTGCAATTCTTCCAGAGGAGGGATGGCTATGGTTCAGTATGAAGGAGCCTCCCCTGAGGAAAGCAATACTACTTCAGAAGAGGATATCACCTGCTGAAAAGAGAGAGAGAGAAAGAAAAGTTGGTGCAGCCTCAGTTGTGAGGTTTGTTGTGTTGTTTGCTTCCTTTCCACTCTTAGGTAAAAGTTCTAGGAATGAAGAAATAGAGTCCTGCCTGCTGTCTATAGGAATAAATTAATCCTCTATTGCACCATACTTAACCAACACAGAGAACTCAGATTGGCGTTTCCTACATCATGGGAGTGATTGAAGCTAAATTGAGAGTCATTATTAAGATAGGCATGTACTAAATGTGGTCAGTGGAGACAGAAAAAGGTAGTTATTTTGTGGAACAATTCAGAAAAGCAAAAATCCCTTACAGAAAGGAATAAACTCAACTAAAAGCAAACCACTATGCAGTTCAATAAAAGGTTGCCCTCCCCAGTCAAACAGATACAATTTGCCACTGCGTGTATAAAGAGGATCTTTTTCAATTTAGCTATTTCCATTAATGTATGAACCACTGATCAATATTAGACATCGCTTAGCTTCTGAGGTCATGAGAAACAACTCATTGGCAAGCATTATACCTCTAGGAGACAAAGTCTCAGTGTGGTAAATATATGATCATGCAAACAAACTGAATACTTTCCCTGCAAGTTGAGAGCAAAATTAATAATTCTTCCTTGTTGTGTTAACGGTGTAAAGCCTCAGGATTATTTCAAAAGCTATGAATTTCTCAAAGTTCAGATGAACTTTGAGAAATGCAGAGAACTTTGAGAAATGAAGAGACATCTTGAGAAGGAAATAGACGTTTAATTGAGCCTTACCTGCCCTATTGTGACTCTGTCTTGTAAGGTCTACCAGATTTCACATGTAAGGACTGTCTGGGTAAGAAGACTAAAAAGAACATATTCAAAAATCTTCATACCAAAAACACTGTTTGATTTTTTTTTTTTTTTAACAGCTGCTTTCTGTGGCCTGTCCACACATCTCCATCATATCCAACACAGAACTTATCTGTAATTGGACATGGTTCTTGTTCTAGCAATAAAGTCAACTAATGTATTAGCTGTTGTACAGATGGAGGACTGGGAGATTAAATATCTTGTCTGAGGTCATGAATAATATGTGTTACAGGTCTGGGACTTGGGAACCTGGAAATGTTAAGTTGAAGGCAGCTGTGGTTGTATATTTACTCTTAAGTATTAGCTGACTGCACATTTAACAAAACACTGCAAAAGGCACCAATACATTACTGTTCCTATTGGAAAATGACTAGACAACCACACTTTTTTTGATAAGTAGCCAAATCTTGCCCGAGCAAATTATTCCGTTTTGATGAATTGTACAAAGTAATCTGAAGAATAGATTGTTTTGTCTTCAGAGTATGTTTATATAGACTCTTTGCAGAAGAAACTGTGTCTCCTTCTTGTAAATATTAATAAATAATGTTTTTTAGATTTCACTTAGGAGCAATCAAACAGGTAAGAAATAACCACAATTGTAAAAGCTGAGGTACTAACTCAGTTCAATGCCTTCAGAAGAGCTTTAGCCAGCAGCGAATTCAGACTGTTAAAAAAGATGGACTAAGTATAGCATGGATTTTGCCTTGTTTGAACTGCAGAGCTTCTCGGTTGGCTTACTAAAAGAACAAATGCTTTCGGAATCAACGACCCAGGTTATGGCTCCATTAGTAGTTAGGCCCAATTTTAATTAGCCGATGATGTGAGCACTATCGTTTTCTAATCAGGGGTGAAATGATTTTAGATGCATGTTGTTACAGAGCCTGCCCCTCCCCAGAATGTTATGCATGCACTGCCCAACATTAAACCTCTTCTGGGTCATCTCCATTTCGAGTGGGAAGCCTGTAAAGATGTCCAGGCTTGAGTGTAGCAGACTTTCTGACAGGGGCTGTGTTACATTGGCTTCTGACAGCTGGATACCCAAATTCTCCCTATAATTAACTGTGTACTGAGGGTCCATTAGAAAGGCATGCGATGGCCCTAGGCCACATATTTCTGGCTTCACCATGGCCCTGGAAATATCAGGTTAGCAGTGAAAGAAGTAAAAAAGTGTGACTAAAACTGAGGCAAGCCTTTTAATACTACATACGGAGGATAAAAGGTCACGGAATATAGCATAGGTGATGCTTTTTCAGAGCACAGTTTCTTCTTTTTCATGCAACAGCAGTAACAACAAAAAAGGAGTAAACAATAATCAAAACATTTGAAGTGGCTTACTTCTTGTTCTCTGTTTCACAGGTATGCTGTTTTTAGTAGGGACATTTTGTGTTCTTCTGAGGGAGTTTATCGTTTGATATCAAGGGGGATTTATAGCATCCAGTTAGGTATTTTGCTGTTTAACAGAGCTACAATATAGAGCTCTCTATAGAAAGAAGAGACACAAAACCACACTGAAAGGCAAATCAGGGCACACCTCATACTCTTGAGTTCAAAACATGGGTATCCCACTAATTTTGTGTTTTGAAAATAGCATTCATGTGTGCACATTTGTGAAATAAGGTGTTATTTCATCACTTTGCTATATCAAGAATGCAATCAAATGCATTTTAAAATCCCTATTTACCAATAATGCTTCTGATCAAAAGGGGAAGAAAAGTGAAATGCCTTGTGAGATATTCTGGATCTGATTAAGTATAATGAACCCCACAGTAAGTAACAGAAGAGGCTCAGGGCAACATATTATCTGTGCCAGAGGATCTTACCTTCCTGAATTCTATAATAATTCAAAGGAGTCTGCAAGTCCTTTCTCATTTCCTCTCTCTGCTCTTTAGTTTGTATTTTTGCTTTTTTTACAGGCATTTCTGTCTCTGAGAAAGGCAAAGACGGCTCCTCGTTGCCTTATAATAAGGTTGCACGTAGAGCTTAACTACGTGGTTTACCAAGTCCTAGGGGATTGTTCATCATGGAGGAAAGCCAAATTCAGAGTTAATGCTGTTGGGACTGGCGGCTTTACACAGCTTGTTGTAAGGCTGATCTTTTCCTAAAATCCCTGAATGGGTGTGGGAAGCCCCTTTGGGTGTCTAATGATAATGTAGTTTTCCTCTTTCATTAACTTTTGTATACAAGCAGCTAGCATGCTGACTGGATACTAAGCACTTTACTGCCCATCTACATCCAAGTCAATGCTACTTAAGGCTAATCACATACTAACTACATAGCCCAGTGACAAAGCTGCATCCCCACTCTGTCTGTATTGATCTCCCATCAGTCATTTGTAAGTGACCGTGCTAGACATGGCCCTTGGGCATTTTTCCAATACAAAAGCCACTTAACATTAAAATTGCAGGATCTCTTTTGGCTGTTTTACAAGCCTTTATCAAAAGCATTTAAAGTCCTACCTTTAATCATAACTACTCTATGAATTTTTTTCACCTTTGACCATTGACCCCTTTAAGATAACAAGAACATTTGTGCGCCAGACTGCCCTTCTTCAGGTTTTATTCATTGCCTGTGAGGACCACAAGAACCAGTGGTAAAAATAATGAAGAGAAACTCTTTTACAGCAGCGTTTGCTTCATTTTCACAATAGCAAAATTAAAAAGGGAAACCAGGTCATTATTTCAGACATTTCTATACCTTCTGGGTCAGGTGCCCATCCTTTATTTCAGTCAAATGAGTAGGAACTAGGGCTGCCTATGTTCTCCTAGCTTTCTGCTATATACTCTTGCTCATCTTGGCATGGAGACTATGTTTGTTTTGTATGTCTATGTGAAAAGCCAAACTAGTACAAATTCTTTTACTCTATCACTGCCACATACAAACACTGAATACATAATTCTAGACACTCTGTGGTTGTTGGATCTTGTTCAGTAGGTTAGATGAGAATTTTAATTGCACAATTCTGCCATCCTTTCTTTTCTGCACTGTTTCAAGTTTCTCTAATTTGAGGATATGTCTGTGGCTTTGGAACAAAAGTAATAACAGTCTTTTTCAAGTTTAGTACTTATCCAGCCAGATCAGCTTGTAACACAGTTTGGCTGTGTTCAATCAGTAACTAATTTAATAATCACCCTGGTCTTGTGCAAGACTGTTCACACTGGCCTGAAATTATTACGCAATAGTTGTGTTGGAAAACAGTACTGTTTGCATACAAGTCTCATCCTTACTAAAGCTACAATTTACTTTTTTGTTGGACCGCTTTGAAACTTAAAATACATCACAGACAAGTCTTACTTTATTCCCATAAGAGGATTCATCAGTGCATTTGAAGGGCCATATGTTGAGTTGACACTATCAACTATAGGCAATATGCCAACGAAGTACTCAGGCAGGCAGCTCTTCCTGAGTTCCATGCTATCTATTTTTGACTATCTATTTTGATTTGTGTCTCATAAAATGCATCAATTACATATATAAGGAGAATTTCTCCACAGGATGTTAATGGAGTAGTGTACAGTAAAAGGTCAAAAGCACTGTGACTGATCCTCTTAAAATAACATCCAGGAAAAGCTTTCCCTAAAAAAGACAAAGTATTTATAGCAATGATAGCAAAATACAAATGTCACTTTGGAGTCTATTTGTCTAAATCAATGGTTCTCGACATTTTTCACTCTATGTACTACTTCTTAGGACTAAGACCAACTTATCTGCTCCAGATTTTGCATGTTTTCTACACACACACACAGAATGCTCAACTATATACAAACAGATCTGATAAGATACTGGAATAATGTAAGGGAAACAGAATTAAAATGAACTCACTATGATATGTTCAACTGCTTGCCTCATTTCTTTGTGCCTGGCAGTATCCTTCTATACAACAACAATGTGTTTGTAAATGTCAAGGTAAGGGAACTGTCTCCAGTGTTTGACCAAAGACACAGATAAAACTAGATGTTTCCAGCACCCCTTGCCAAACACCAACTGATAGAAATATGTGACTGACTTAAATCTTTAGCTTCTTTGTTCCTTAAGCATGTTCAGGGAAACCTGGGCTGAATAGTGATCATATTTGGAACCACTTCTTTGGAACCACTTTGGACTGTCAGATGTTTGTCAGCTGGTGACAAAAGCAAGCCTTTTGGAGCAGTAGCAGCTCCAGATTACACTTCCTGGGGTGTTGGTCTGAAATGTGCAGATTACACTGCATCCTATCCTAACCTTAGCTATTTTGGACAACAGCTTTAAAATTTCAAAATAGGCAATAAGAATATATTTTTAAGATATCAGAATTGCAGTACATATATGAGACTAAACGAGCTTATATACAAACATTTCCCAGGCTTGTTAATCACATAAACAATGAAATTAGAACTTTGAATCAGTCATAATCACATTCTGTATATTCTCTATGAATTCTTCCAGGTGCAAGGTATTACGGTTAACTGACAGGTTCAGAGTATGTGCAATTCTTTAATACCTGTTCAGCTTTCTTTGTTTTTAATGCAAGATTGTTATTTTCAAGCAATAAAAAGTTTATTGCGTTGTATAAAATACTAATAGTACTGAAAACATAAAAGAGAGAAGGCAATCCAGACACAACCCAGAAAATATCCTTGGTAATTGAAAACAAATGAACAAAAACATTTACCCAACATGTATGTACATACGCACAGAATGCAACAGTGCTCAAAGCAAACCATCAAACTGTAATTTCTTTACCTACCTTTCTCCAGTACATTTTTCACAGGAAAATGAATTGTAAAAGGGAGCTGGGCCAAAAGCATGGATGGCTGAAGTCCTCTAATTCAACTCATAGGTTTAGTAAGGCTAGTACCCCCTTAGCTTTTCCACAGCAAACATTGGCTTTCTAGCATAGAAGGATAACTTTACAGGTTAGTTCTATTTTCATGGCGGTCAAAACTTTAATCTGACTAAATATCCAGTAGTGCTATATTTAATGGGCATAATACAGGTATTTGTCTCAAAGACTAGAGTGAGATCACAAACTGCCTTACTTAACTCATGCCATCAAACAGCTGGTAACTGTTGGACATTATTTACTATAACTTCAATTGATTCAGAGACTGGCAGTAGTCAGTTCCATCTCTCCTCTGTTTTATACCAATTATCTGTATTTCTTAACATTTTTTATGAGCTGCAGAAGCTGAATGATTATAGATGGAAATATAACTTATCCTTGACTTTCATGACAAGTTTAGTAATCTTCTCCGTGATCTGTGTGCAGGAATTTTTAAAAAAATCAGGATAAAAGATAGTTAAAAACCCATTCCACAGTGACTGATTCTAAAAAGAGTTCACCAGATTACACTGATTTCTGTGGCCTTCTCAGAATTCATATTTGTTCTAGAAAGTGACAAAACTGGCTTTTGGGTGATATACTGGAATCTGAACTCACAAAGTTTTGTAAAGAAGCACATAAATACTTAAGTTTTCTTACAAGAAGCAGTGCAGAAAAAGCAACTGATATTGAGGTTGTCCTGGAGAATTTTGAGGGAGACAAATGCCAAGAAATGATGAATAGGGAAATATAAACAACATTTGTTTGTTGGTAACATATATGGAAAGGAATTGGAATGCAGAATGTTGCAAAGAAAAATGGAAAACTTTTCATACTAAGAGAAAACGTAGAAACTGAGACAGGCTCACAGAAGAGAAAAAAAGAATATTCTCATTAAACTGAGATATATATTTGTTAACTTTCCTCATTTGTTGCACATTCAGAGGAAATATATTCTAGCTCATGCCAAACCAGACAAACTTTTCTGCTTTTCTTCACTTAAGATGCTGAGAGAAATCTGCTATCACCAACTGCAGCAAAGAAGGCTTTTCTCAGTGTAGGAAATTCCCACTTGGATGGGTGATTATGGGGCTGGAGCCTACCTAGGTAAGAATAAGCATCTGGACCACTGAGCCTTCATCCAGATGGAAAACTCAGAACGTATTAGTTAAGTCAGCCTAACATTCAGTGAAATGAACTTTTACATATATGGGAGTTTACCCTGCCTGAATGCTTGACTCCTTTGGATAACCCAGCATTGCCATTTTTGACAAGCAAGCTTCCAAAGTTATTGCTCTACTGAAATATTCTATTGTAGTCTTACTTATCACCTTATAACTTTTATTATATAATTAATTGGTGTTCTAATTTTCCTGTTACAGATTCCTTCTCTGACACATGAATCATTTCTTTCAATCTTTCTTCCTTGGGCTTGTTTTAAATAAAGTTTGGTTTTGAGTCATCTCATCCATAGAATCTTAGTGCCTAGCCTCAAAAATCTGAATGCTAAATAAAGTCTCTCCCTCCACAGCTCTAACCATATCCATTTCTCTGTTTTATTTCTTTTTTTTTTTTTTCCCATTTCTCAACAAAAGATTCCATTCTCAACATAAGTAAATCCTCATTATCCAGAATCAGTTGAAATTGTCTATATAAAGAATACACTGGGTTTCTTCTGAGTTGCATGTGTGTGTGTAGAAATGCATTGCATTAGCATTTCTGAATACAGGCTTTTTAATGTGCTAATCTTAGGAAGGTAAAATCAACATTCAAATGGTAATTATTTAGGAAGTAAATTGATCAATTTGTCCTAAGCTCCATGAAGATGAACTGAGGTCAATCCACTTTACCTATTAAGATTTTGAAGATATCTGGTTGGATTACTTTCACAGTAAAAGCCTGTTTTCCACTAGGGTTTAAAGGAAAACAAAAAGAATAAAACAAAAAAGAAAAAAAAAGAAAGAAAGAAAGAAAAAGGAAGAAGGAAGAAGGAAAAAGAAAAAAAAGAAAGAAGGAAAAAGGAAAAAGGAAAAAGAAAGAAGGAAAAAGAAAAAAGAAAGAACTGAGCTTTAATGCTAGACCTTACTAAAAACAAACTTTTCTTCTAAGCGCAATTTTCCTGGTCCTAGCAAGCTGTCCATATAAATAACCTCTGTGTTACAAGCTTTTAGTATCTTAGCTCTCCCTGTGGTGAAGGTAAAATGGTTGCTAACTAAAAAGACTGAGCTGTCTTGGCTCTATGACCCTATACATATTTTCTGAAGTATTTTTAAAGCTTGGAAATGTGTGGATGAGCAACTATAATACATATAGAACAGAGACTGAAAGAATAAAGGGCAAATTTTTCAAATACCTATGTCATATCAAAACTGAGAACAGTAAATACAGGGTTGTTTGTTTTTTTTTTTTTTAGCTAAAGTGAAACAGTGCAAAATTATTATTACAAAAATAACAGCCTATGAGCCCCAGAATTAGCATGTTAATATTTAGCATAGAGATTCATATTTCATGATGATAAATCACTAAACCACATCAGTTCACACACCATAAAGTCAAAAAGTTTTCATTTTATAAAAAGAAAGAAAAACCATGCATTTGTAGAAAGAGGGAAGATATAACTTGGCATGGTGCATCCAACTACTGACACTTTCCAACTTGTAAGAAATGCCCTCAGGTCAGAATCATTTTTGCTTCTGTTTTATCCCTTTGCTAGGTGTAGTGACCAAGTGGCTAAAGAATGCCTAAGCCTTCAGCATTTCTTCTGAAATTATCGTGAATATGACAACTTAATACAGATTTTCCTAATAGTTTTGTGATGTAAACTGCCTCACAAATAAGAAAATGAGCAAGACTAGTGAAATAAATCATTTCATACAATGTTTTTCAGACCATTATTTTCAAAAACAATTGAACTGGTGACTTGAAGACCACGAACCTGAATCATCTGCTGAACTCCTTCATTTGTTCTTCTCATAATCTCGAAATGAATTTCAATATGAACACTGTGGAAAACGAAGAAGATTGATAGCCACTTAATAAATTTTTCTAGACTAGCTTTACTACTTAGGTAACTGGCTATTTATAAAGCCACTGAAACAGTGTCCTACTGGTTTATGGTCTCACAGTATTTATCACAAGAATGAAGAACAAGTGTCATGTTGGATACTTGCATCTTGAAACATTATGCAAGTGTAAGGAGGTGAGGAGTGCATAAACAAGTAGCTTCAGACACTGACAGGGCATTTCATCCAAATGTCAACATTTTTGTGGGTTTCCCTGTATGATTTATTGGCTAAATGTAACCTATGGAACAAAGGCATGCAGCAGTGGCCCAGCATCCTGGAACCAGGTATGTAGTTCCCATCTACTTTGGGAAGAAAATATACATGCATGAGCAAAGTAAGAGCACAGTCGAGGTTGCTTTTGGGGTGTAGAGGAGAGCTGGACTGTGAAATACCTGTTCTGTGTCTGTGGAACATAAAAATTCAGAACGCCTTTGAGATAACACAGTATATAATCACAAAGTCAGATGTACTTCTAGCTTCCTTTCTGAGATCAACTCACAGCTACTCCCCCGCCTCTGGTAAAATGGGGGAAACTGCAACTTAGCGACAACATCATCTTGCTTAGGATCCCCAGAAGCAGTCTGTCTTCGTAACACCAGGTGATAAGAAGCTGGTAATTATATTTTGAAAATAAAGGTTTTTTCACTAAGAATGTTTTCATTTGTTTGCTTGCTTTTCTGTGACACACTTAACAAAATCTAAGAGAAAATACAGCAGTTCTTTCACATGAAAATAAAGAGCAGATATCCTGAATTTTAGTGGAAGAAGGATTTTTTTTTTTTAAGTCTACCCTTGCATTGCAATTCTAGTATTTGTCTTACTTTCATTTCTTCCTTTCCAAGAGCTGAGGATGCATGCTAATGTTTTAAAACAACTGTCCATCTGAAGGAAGAAGAACAGAAAAGAAAATTTCTTGCTGTCATAGAGATCTATCATAATGGCAACACTCCTATGGCAATTTATAGCTGTTGCTTTTGGCCTTTCTCAGATATTTTATAACACATTGATATATGTGGAGCATAGACAGGAGGAATAGATGTTCTTGTGACCCTCTTTGACTATACACATTCTAGGTGCTAGTGATTGTGGGGGAGTAATTTAAAAGACAGATTGAATCTTCTCTAATCATATGTCCCAAACTTAGTTGTCAGTAATTTTTGAATCTAACCATTCCATATATATTTTGTATAGACTCCCTGCTCTCCAGGTTGAATTTTCATAGAATCACAGAATATTCCCAGCTGGAAGGGATTCACACCAGGCCCAACTCCAGGCTTCACACAGGACCACCCAAAACTCAAACCCTATGTCTGAGGGTGGTGTCCAAATGCTCCTTGAACTCTGGCACTTGGGACTGTGCCCTGTGCAGCCTGTTCCATGCCCACCGCCCTCTGGTACAGAACCTTTTCCTGATATCCAACCTGACCTCCTGGTAGCTCCATGCTATTCCCTCAGGTTTTCTTGTTATCACCAGAGAGCAGAGATCAGCAAAGAGATTTTGCCTAATAAGAGTGAGCTTTGCTTGGTGGGGAGGGATAAATTCCAAATAACCTTTGACTATGCAATAAAAGAGTTTGGTGAGTAGAATAGTACATCAAACATTTGTGTGAATGTTCAGCTGATTAATCATTGGAGTAATGTTTGGAGATTGTCTTTAGATTGTATAGTCCTGGAGTTGAATGTCAGCATTATCATATTCCTCCACATCTTTCCCTGTCCTATGTAGTGACAGTCTCAAGAAAAGCAACAGAACTAATGACGAAATGGGTTTTGTACCTTTGATTTGTAAAACAGGGCTATTAGTGCAGTGAGCAGTCAAATCTTCTCAATGAATTAAAAAAATCCCCATTACAGTGATGAGAAATAATAGTCCAGAGAGAGAAAAAAAATGGAATAAAGTCAGAGACCAAATGAGAAGTGCACACGAGTGCATGTATGCATGTGGAAGGGGCCTTGGGGTCTCTTTTCCCTCCCTGGATACAGGAGATGTGACATCCACACCTAAAAGAGGAACACTCCCTGCAATATCAGCAGATGCTGCCCTTTGCTCTCCTTAGTGCTAATGGTATATCTGTCTTTAGGAGTTTTGTCATAAACTCTATGCATTTCACAGGAAATCCAGTTACACGTGCCCAGTAGAGTGGGTTATGCTGTGTTCAGAGCTGGCCTTGTCTCAACCTTTTTGCTTCCTGGAGTGAGCTCAAACCTAGATCAGGCATGCAGGTAAAGCAGTGCAAAATGCCAGTGATGTGGCTGCCATCATGCTAATGTCCCTAAGATATTTAAACACTACTATGGATGTAAGTCTCTGGTTAAATAAAGAGACAAAGCTGCAGTAGCAACATCTAGGCATCTTAAAAATATTTAGATAGATGAAATATAAGCAAGCTAAAAATAAATTGCATGTGTATGAACTCAAACAAGATATGCATTGGAAATAGTCATTTTACCTCTGAGTTCATCTTCCTGCCTGGGGAGTATTGTCCCTACCATACTTCTACCCAGTGGGGAAGAGAGAAGAGGGAACAGAAGGACAAGAACAATATGTCATTCCTAGTTATCATCCATAAAATAACACTAACTTACACTACAATTTAAGAAATGTAGCTTAAGAAAATAGAATATGTAAAGTTTGAATGAGCTGAGTTCTTCTTCCTGTAACCTGCCCTAATGGCTGTTAAATGTCAATGGTGTATGAGAAGACTTCCAGTGAGAAAATTCTCACTATTATGAACATCAGAGATCTTCTAGCTTGTGCGGACGGAGCTGAAAAACCATATCAATATTTGTCTCATAAATACGTTCTTTAGAAATGATTACTTTTAATGGGAAATGTGACTACCCACTACTAAAAGGATTAGTGACATCTCCCTGTACAAAGAAAGAAAAAGCTTCACAAAATAATTTGCAAATTGGAAAAACAAGCAAGATTTGGGAAGATTCTTTGTTGAGAGAACTCTCCCTTACAAGAAAAGGACATGTAAAATGTTGTAAAAAGCCATGTAAAAACCAGAAATCTGTGCTCATAAATAGAGAGATAATCTCTCTCTTTTTCCTTCTGTTCATGAGATATTATCTTTTGTAAAAGGCTATTTATAAAAGTCAGAGGAGGAGTCCCCCTGGATTTTGTCTCTCTCTATTTTTTCTTCTCGCTTACAAATTACTAAGTTTGGAAAAGGACACTTTGTAGTCTCTGGAAATTGTGAGGATTATCAGGTGATATATGGGCAAATGTAGAAAGCATTTGTTTTCAGTGTGGAAGGAGAAGGATAAAGTTCAGTTTCTTACTCCATTTGAAACATCTCCTTCATATTCTAAGAGACTTCGACATCTAGGAACTGAACTAAGTCCTTTCTTACATTCACGATCTTTTCAGACTATGAATACACCTGGTGAAGATTTTATTTCTATTATTCTAAATGCCAGAAAGAAAATGAAATTTCTTGAATTTTAAAGTGTATTTATAAAGGACCATTTAAAAAAAGTATACATACATATATATATATAATATAATTAATATTTTAAATTAAAATTATTAAAATATTAAATAAAATTTAATAAAATTAATATAATTATATATATATATAATGTGTGGGTACGTTATCAATGACAGGCTGCAAAGTTTTGTCTTGCTGCTGAATCTCTGGTAGAGCAACTTACTGTTCACAGAAACACTGAAAGGGCATACGATATGCAATTTCTGAATGTTTCCAAGCAAGGATAGGTGAAATAATGTGTCCGTTTGTCCACATAACTGAACAACCTTATGGTCCAGTATTGCTGGCAGACTGCGCCAGGGAGATTCAGGATTAAAACTACAAAAGTTTTCCAGATAAGGTCTGAAGTACTCCAGCAGAGCTATGCTGCACAACCTGCCATTCAAACTTAAGGGGCCAATGCTGAGATGCACCAAGGCCCTCAAAAGCCAAAGCTACCGATATCTTGCTTTCATGAATATATATTGTCTTCCAAATTTGTACATTTAAAAAACATGAGGACTGTACTGCTAGTTTTGCAGCCTTTATTACTTTTGTCACTATCTTTTACTCTTGTTGACATTTCATGACTTTGTTAATAAGAGAGTTTTACCGCCCTTTGTCTAATTTTTTTAAAGTGAAGGAAAGATATTCAGTATTGAGTGGTGACAAACTGGAACAGGTTGCCCAAGGAGGTTGTGGATGCCCCATCCCTGGAGGCATTCATGGCCTGGCTGGATGTGGCTCTACGCAGCCTGGTCTGGTGGTTGGCAACCCTGCACATAGCAGGGGGTTGAAACTAGATGATCTTTGAGGTCCTTTTCAGCCCAGGCCATTCTATCATTCTATGACTCTATGATTTTATGATTCTATATGATTCTATATGATTGCTGCAGCAGTACAGCTCAGCAGAATTTTATGAAGGTTTATTTTATTTTATTTTATTTTATTTTATTAAACTGGAAATATGTAACACAAAGAAGTCTTTCCTTTAATAGTACTGATATTCATTTTGGTAGATGCCAGCCCCCACACCATTTCTGTAACGGCAGTTTTGCATTAACTTGCTCGTTGCTTTTTATCCACAGAATACAAATTAACCTTTTGTGTTGTGGTAAGACTTGGCAACCATAATTGAGATTGAGACAATGAGGTGGCGAAAGAAAGTCTCCCTGCTCTAAATAATTTTGCCTAAACAGACAAAGGGGAAAGGAGGGAAGAAGCTCAGAGATGAAAAAAATGAGTTATTCAAAGTCATGCTGCAAGTAGGTCTAGATTTCATGGTTCCCAATCCTAAGGATTCTGTTTGATTACCTAAGTCATAGGTGCAATATTGAAAGACTAGATTTAGCTCCAGCGATTTTTGGAAAAGAAAGCCCTGCAAGCATGGAAAGTGCTTTTAAAACAGAACTGGAAACAAAGATCATGATTTCTGCCATGAATATCTTACGTACTGGGGATTTCAATTCTTTTTGTTATGAGAGAGAGAAAAAGCAAGAGAAATATACTGGTTTAACCCCTCAGCACACAGCAATACTGCTTAAGATAGTTTATCCTAGTTTTGTTCTAATGCAAAGTTTTGTTTTTAAACTAGAAACTTTTGAGGAGCAACAGGGAAAATGAATTCCCATCTCATGAAAGTACTTTTCAAAGCTAAGGGAGCCATGCTATATTGGCTGTCACTGGCAACAGTGTGCCAAGAAATACCTGTTCTGAGCAACAGATCCTGGGCATAGAACTTTCCCAGGTGCTGTTGGGCATATATGGCCATGCAACACATGAGAGTGTGGCACCTGTCAGAGCTACCAAAGTGTTCCTCTCACATACAGCCTCAGTCATATGCTTTTTCTGCTCACAGCTGTTGATTCAGATGAGTCCCTCTGACTGCAAAAGGCCAGCTCTGCTCACCTTTGGGCCAACAAATGTGTTCTGAATCACTTTTCTGATGAGAAATTAAGTTTTAAGTAGGTTGAAAACTAACCTCAACGGGGAGCATTTGGTGTATGGTTATCTTCTTTGTTTCCAGAAGCTTCCTTACACTGTGTTTTACATGCTAATGCATTCTGTCTGATCTGAGCAACTGGTTCTGCTCAGGTTCTGTAGGAGAATGAATTGCTCTCACTTGGGTTTCTGGTAGAGAAAGTGTCACATGTGCCAATCTCTTTACAGAAATAAAGCTTATAAGAAAGGCTGAAAAAAAAATGCTGAACCCTCAAGCACAATATAATGAAGTACATACCAAATAGGTGTTAAGTGCAAATACAATGAAGCATTTCCTTACCCTTTTTTTTTTTTGTCTGGAGGTTCTATGGAATCACTAGACTCTTTTTCAAGTGTTAAAAATGCATGTGTGCTAATTCTGAGTTCTCTCATTCTTGATAACCACTACACTGAATAGAAAAGGAAAGGACAAATTAAATGTTTTCTTCTTCTAGTACACTGCCTCTACAGTTATCTGAAATGGTTTTACACATACAGCATGGAGCTGTGTCAGTGGATGGTCAGCTGGGGGTTAGGGGAAAGTTCTGCATCAGAGGGTGGTGGGCATGGAACGGGCTGCCCAGGGCAGTGGGCACGGCCCCAAGTGCTGGAGTTCAAGGAGTGTTTAGACACAGCTGTCAGACATAGCGTTTGATTTTGGGTAGTGCTGTGTGGAGCCAGGAGCTGGACTACATGACCCTTCTGAGTCCCTTCCAACATCAGATACTCTATTGTTCCATGATCCTATGATTCTATGATATTTTTACACCCATTCGTTTGTTTATGTATGTCTTCGTGTATTTTTAGCAATTGTGTAAAACTTAAAGGATTTTCCTTCGAAAACCTTACTTGTAAGCTTTCATTTAATTTCTCCTGATACTATATTTCTGTGACTTTTTTTCTTACAAAAACTCATAGCTTATAAATTACAATAAGATTAAACTAGATATTGCTAATGTATTTTAAACAGTTGTTAAATTACCAAAGTTGGTTGATCCCTTCCTTGAAATTTGCTGATCCTAACTTTAAATGACTCCAAGGTTATTATTTATATCTTTTAAATCTTTTATAGCTGTACACGGGTGCTTTTATGAAACCTGGTGTAACATATTCTAAGAACAAAAGCATATTTATGTAAGTAGCACTGGGAGCTGACTTGGCAGGTGCTTGCCGTGAAGTCTTAACCCCTGAGCATTAGTTGTAGGCATCAAGCACATCCTCGAAGGGTTGCGAGAGTCTCTTTGTCTATAGAGAAACTGTTCAGGCTGAAAATGTATTAAACTGGAAAATGTTAGTGCTATCATCAAGTTTGTGGGCTGCAGAAATGAATGAGGATTTAGTAATAACATTTTCAACAAGTACCATAAACAGAAAACAAAAATAGTTTCAGTGGCCAGGCATTCTCAGAGCAACTGCAGGCTTGTTTATGTGAGATCCAGGCAGAACTGTTCTTGGGAAGAGAGCAATCTCAAATGGGGAGAGGAGCACGCAAGGCCATAGTCCATCCTCTTACATATACCAGACAGGAAAATTAGCCAGCTGAAGTAGGTCCAGGTCTGTCGCAAACAAGGAGGGCTAGGAGAAAGACCCAGCCTTTAAAATCAACAGGGCTTTGTCTAGAGAAGGGTCCGCCAGCTTAACAGTGAAATCTGGCACGGAGAAATACTGAGAGTTTCCCTGGCTTCTGCTAAAGCCAATGATTTTAGTGGATCTGCTCATGGAGGCCAGCAAGGAATGAAAGAGTTCCTGAGAGCAGAGTAATATGTGGCTGAAAAAATAGTTTCAGTTCATACAAATGAAATGTGCTGATCCTCTATCTTCCTCTCTGCGGGAGACAACCTTCGTGACGCAACTTTCTCATCAAAGATGATAAGGAGTTTTTCAATAAAAATGCTTTCATCAATTTTTTTTTTTAATTATTAGTTTTTTTTTTTTTTTTTTTTCTTTTTTCTTCTGAGAACAAACTTTAGAGGCAGTAAGTACAGCCATTTCAAGAAGGTAGTGTTAGGAAATATTTCCCAGATTCACAACATCACATATAGTGAAAAGGCTCCCGAAGAGCACCATAGTCTCTTGTTCATAGGCTACACCTTAATTTAGCCACTTCTCTGGCTGCAGGAGATGAGGGTTTTCTTCCCTTCTCTCACTCAAGTGACTGCCTCAGGCTGCGGATATCAGTTCTGGAGGGATGTGGTTGCTGTGAAGGTGCTGTGTGGCCTCTGAGAAGATCAGCAGTAGCTCTTTCTTATCATAGTACGTTAAGCGTGTGAGTTAGAAGCAGCTCAGCCAGTGCTCCAACTGGATGGTAAGGATGGGTAAGGATGTAGAAGGGGTAAGTGAGAGCTTTCGCCTTTTTTTTAATGCAGGACTTCAGAGTCCCTTGGTGTTGTTCTAACAGTGAGGTTGAAATTTTGCAAATTTACTTTTTGTAAGAAAAAATGATAGTTAAGAGGTTGAACAATATGTCCATACATCTAGACCATCTATTAGTGTTTTCTATGAAAATGAGATTAGTCTTAGGTATGTCATTTTGTCACTCAGGCCCCTCAAAGGCTTTGTTGGGCTTTGATTGCATGGAATTGGCACCAAGATTTTGTTCTCCATGAGCCATTTATCTTGTAGCTTTCCTGGGAGTCTCCTCTCCAATGAATTACCAAATTCCCAAGAATCCTGCTCAGTTCTGTGACTAACATGTTCTCAGTGGAAAGTTCTATTTTAAGCTTATTCAAAACATAATTTTTTTGTGAGGAAGTATAGCTGTTAGTTAATAACCACTGCAATTATACCAAGCAAAATACTCATTAAAAATCTTACTTCTAGTTCCAGGTTTCAGTCATCTACTTTTTTTTCCCACATATCTGCCATCATTCACATATAAAAAGAAGAGATGCAAAAGAACTACTGCTTTTTAGTGCTTTTTTTTTTTTTTTTTTTTAACTTTTCCCACAATTACAGTGGTAAAATCCCTGCATGCATTATTCGAAAAGCTTTCATAGGGTTATGGAAATAGATAACTTTCAAAGTGCTGGTGAGACTTCTTCCAGAGACTTGCATGCAGTTGTGGCCTCCCATGTTTAAGAGTGAGTGAAGAGAAACATCAATGCGGGAGAAAAGCTGTTTAGGTTGAAGGATAATTTTAGAGTATAAATAAAAGTAAAGAATGGGAACAGATTCAACTTGGAAACTGGCAGCAAGGTCACGTGTTTCTGGAAGAACATTCCAGTCTGAATATCGGGAGACATACTGAATGACAGACAGAATACCATTGGCCTTCTAGGCCACAAGGACACGTTGCTGACTCATTGCCAACCTGCTGTCCACCAGGACACCCAGGTCCTTCTCTGCAGAGCTTCCCTCCAGCAGGTCATCACCTAACCTGTACTGATTTGTGTGGTTATTACTCCTCAGGTGTAGGACTCTTCACTTGCCCTTGTTGAACCTCATCAGGTTCCTCTCTCCATTTCTCCAGCCTGTCTGGGTTTTGCTGAATGGCAGCACAGCCTTCTGGTGCATCAGTCTGAATTATAATCACTGAGATGGTCAGTATGGCATCTGCAGAGCTATCAGCACCCACATCCAATATTTTATAGAGCTTGATATTGTGTCAAGTCATTTCTATAATGGCAGTCAGTGTCCAATTCCAAACACTCATCAGTACCTACCTTAATGCTTCCGGCTGCACTGAGCAAGGACAATATTGTGACACTGATTTTAAAACAAAACTCCCCACTGGGATCAATGGGAAAATGTGATTAAAACTGATGGCACAATATGGCTCCAGATTAAAATAATATCTTAGTGAAAACCCTCGTGCTAGCAGATGTTCAAAGAGGGGAAAATCCACTTCATGCCTATAAAACCTGAATAATTTCACTCTATGAGGTGGAGCATGGTGAAGCATGAAAGAGGCAGGGAAGTGCAGTACTCTCCATTCTTCCAGAATCAGTGAGTAGGGCTGACCTCCAGATGCAGACTTCCTCTAGTACTCTGTTGCACTGTAGGCTAGACCTAGTTTCTGTCAACTAACTTTGGCCTGAAGCTGTATCTTATAGCATGCTGCATGGGCGTACAAAAATCCATTCACTTGTCCTGTAGAATAGCTCCAAAAGAATTCTAATGAACTTCTTTTCTTTCTCATCATAGTAGTGATTTACACCACTGTATATTAATAAATATTAACATGTATAAGGATTTCTCTTTGAAAGAATTCCTCTTGTCTCTTGGATTAATTGTGCTAAAAACAGTAATTGTTGTATTTTGAGACTCCAACTTTTAGCTTCAGCTGGAAAACAGAAGAACAAAGATCACTAAAAAAGAAAATCAGAAGGATTAACTTTTTTCCAAAGCTGGATTAGCAGTTTATCCCAAAACTTCAGATGAAATGCCAAGAGGAGACTTTCTTTGAATTAGGCTTGTCCCAGTCTGTCTTTCCACCTGGAGAACTCATGATCACATGGCAAAATGTCTCACTAAAAATAGGAAAGTAGTCTGCTCATAAGCTAGTCTTCAAAAGCTGATGGATCTCTTGTCTCTTTACCAAAAAAATCTCACCAAACAGATTTGACATCTGAATGTTTCTTCATCCTCTTCTTAAGCAGTCTTCCTATGGTCAGCTCTCTCTAAGGCTAAGTGAGGAGTGGGAAAAGTCATACATACAAAATACATACATACAAAAGTCATGACATTTCCCACCCCTGAGATCTGAATGTGGTGTGTGATATCCCAGACAGAACCATGTGGAAGAGCTGCTACCAATTCATATAGCAGTTTTATTATGATAGGAAAGAAGAAAAAGCACGAAATGCACTCCATTGCCAGGCTAGGGTTGACTACTGGTGAAGCCAGCACAGTAGTGCCAAGCAGGCCCTGCATTTGCAAGAGTGCTTTACCCTCTGTTTATGCCTCCTAGTTGTTCTCCTCTTCAAATCACAGCCTTTTCACACCTTCCACCCCCAGAAATTAAGCAAAAAGCATTTATTCTCTCAGGAATATTTCAGATATTTAGCAGATAATTTAATTCTCTGAGAAAGGCATTGACTGCTTCAGAGTGGAGGCCAGACCCTCATTGCAGGCAGACAGGCTCCACTTATTTTCCTGGCTCTTCAGATTTACTACTAACACACTGGCAGGCAGCAGTAGTGCGTATGATGATGTAGTGTTGGAAATAATCCTGGGTTTTAGTAATACCTACACGCTGCCAGACAATTATGTCCAAAGAGCCCAGATTTTCTAGAAGTACTGTCCCACCCTCCCTTCTGTTGGAAGCCCTAATTTCCTCCTTGCCCCTTTTTCCTTGCTGTCAGCCTTATCACGTCTCTTGTAGCCAGATCAAGGATGTTTAAATATAGATTCAAAAATTTCTGAGGGAGGAGTGACTCTGGCAAGGCTTTGTGGGCTGTCTGATCTCACTGAACTCATACTGACTATTCAGGATTTCTTCCAATACTATCTGGCCCTTCTTGAAATATGCCAATGTTTTAGAAATTCAGGAATAAAGCAGTAAACAGATGCAATGAAGCTTCTGAGGTTTTTCCATGCTGGAAAAAAATCTCTCCCTCCCTCTTCTTTTTCTACCTTTTCAACTTAACACTGCCAGACTTACTCACTGAGTACGAAAGTACTCTACGAAACTAGCAGGCTTGGTCCTAACCAATAGTACATTCCAGTATGGGGATATCTGGGAGATCCAATTTCCAGAAAAGGCAAAAAGCAGAGTAATTTTTAAAGTCTGAGTAGAAGTGGATTATGTGAATCTAGCCCTTGTTTCCTTTCTCTAATATTGCCTCGAGGGTTTGTTTCCTTTTGAACAGTCATGACCCTAAAATTATTAGGAGGTATTTTTGATAACTTGAGCCTTTGCTGTAACCTACTCCTCTGTGATCACTTAAAAAGTAAAGCAGTCCTAAGTGCTAGCATGACTGCAAGGGCCCCATAGAATTACTAACACAGTTGCTGAAAGTTGGGTGAAAATCAAAATCCTGTGTTATTTCCTGAAGTGATCACACATGGTCAATTTTTCTCCAGCACAGGCTACCAGCGTCAGTCCCAAGCAACCACTTCAGTCGCAATTATATCCTTAAAATGAACTTTAACACTTCTTAGGCATTGTGCTGGCCAGTGTTCAAGAGTGGATTTCACCCTGTGGCAGTTTCAAGTAACCAAAGTACTTTTTAACAAAACAATAAATTATATGTTTTTCCTTTTTTTTTTTTTTTTTCTCTCCCCAGAAAATGAATCGCAGCAGACCTTGTGGGTGGGCACCATTGTGTAGGAGCAGACTGACTACACTATGCAATGGTTAAAAATGAATTCATTTTGGTTAGATTATGGATAAAAAAAAATCAGCTGGAGTGCTATAAGTACCAGAATATATCTATAAAGCACAAAGAACATAAAAAAGAAGTACTAAGAGCTGACTCAGAAGACATTTAACTTTTGAAAAAGGAAAGGCTAAAACCGTTGTCACTACCGCAGGGCACTTTTGTCCATGAAAGCAGAAGGTAGTATGCATATGTAATTGTGTAATATTCTAAGATGCATATAGCTCTGCAATATGAAGAAATAAAGAAATAACTTTAAAAGACTGATTGCCTTTGAAGTGTATGAAAATAATGTTAGGAATGATTTAAAATCCTTTATGGGGCCAGTTATCTTCGGGAATAACTAAAAGTCCATTAGTACCTACATGCTATACATTGTATTAAATCAGCTCTCTTCTGCTCTCAAATCTGCCTCATTGTTGGTTTTTTTTTTTTTTTTTTAGTGTAAAATTCATCCCTAGGCAAAGTACACATACACAGTGTTGAGTCTGCCATCTATTATAACATCCATAACTCAGAACATAAAGCTGTGCATCTGGCCTTGATAGTTGTCTGCAGCGGGGTGAATTTTCCTTTTGCATGCCGTTATACTGAAGCAAGGTGAATGACTGTGTCTCATCAACACTTTCTTCTTCAGCGTTTTATTAATAACAAATGAGGGACTCATGAAATCATTCAATTAATTTCTTCTTGGTCTCCTTTTCTTACCTAACAGGCTGATCTGTCTCCAAAATGTATATTTTTTACATTTCCATTGGACTGATGACATTTATGTAATTCTTTTTTTTAATTTGGAATATGGCTATTTGACTTAAAAGTAAAAAGAGATACTGTACATGTGAAGGCAGTGTTAGCACCATTCCCTGCCAGTAAATCCCAGTGCAATGAAAATGAGCAAGGATGGGATCTGCCTTCCTTTGGGGTTATTGCTGAATGTGTCACTGACACACAGAGAGACGCTATACTTCAGCTACCTTGGCTAATATGGACCTTTATTTAAGTTTTGATTCAAATCACCATTTTTTTTCCAACCAATTTAGGGGTTATAATATCTGCTGTTGACCTTCTATTACAACCTGTGAACCATCATGTTTAATGTGAAATTACATCATGTAAGAAATTCCCTTTTGTCCATTATCTTGGTCACTGCCTTGACAGCGCTCTCAAAGAGTCATGGGAGTGTAAATCAGAGATGGGACTAAAAAGTGAGGAACTCAGAAGTAATAGGTGTGAGACTAACATGGTGATTCCTTCTGTTCCTAAGGCCATGGCAGGAATGCAATGAAGAATAGACATTAGGTGTTTCTTCCTGGCACTGTGTCAAGTGCAGAATATTTTATGCAAATTAAAATACCTTGTTCCGAGAAATAATAGATCTGTAGTGATTTCATTCTCATGTTAGAGCGGGAAGGTTTACACTGAAAAGATGGGTTGGCCACAAGTATAACCACTTGTTGAACACAAAAGGAATATCAAGAAGAAATTAATTGTGCGGCATTAGCTAATAAGAAGAAACACATATGCTAAAAGGAGGTCACAGAAAAAAAAAATGATAGACCATAATTGATTATTGTGTTTTGCTTATCTGGACTTGGAAATTATGGGAGAGAGTGAATGTCACAGTGAGGGAGGTGGGAGTCAAGGTTGAAAGATATAACATATTGTGTGCATGTGTTGCCATGCTTTCTACTGCATAGTCCCAGGCCAGCAGCAGTGTATCTGCTTTTTATATGAAAGCTAGGCATGTCATTATGAATTTAAGGTGAAGATACAATAGGTACCAGTAAATAGAATGCTGAATACTAGGGGAAGAGGAGGAAAATAGTGCACAGTGACATCTTTGGAAAAGTGGGAGCCTTTACGCAGTGGAATGGAGTTCATCCTTTGGATAGCTCTGTGAGAGCCAAGAGGCACTTCTATTCTGTTTCAGGTGTTTCAGATTACATTGACTCCAATATTTCTTTTTGGAGTATAATCCTAAGCATTATCCTCTCACATTTTGGGGCTCGGCTGCTAGTTGAATGCTTAACTGGGATGCAAGCACTAATTTCACCTGTTTTCTCCACGGAACTTGACAACACAGTAAATTAGGAAGTTCAAGTGAAGCACTGAAGAGGAAATGACTTTGCAACAACGTATGGGGACTGTCTCATCCATTCCTGAGCTTTGGTACAGGATAGATCATATGGGATTTTCTCCTAAAGTAACAGAAGATAATCAAATCACAGTTGTGTAATGACCTAACACCCTTCCATGAACTTTCCCCTTTGTCTTCACTGACGCTTTGCTTGCACTCTTCTCACATGTGTATGTGTCACAAATGAGGTGCTGGGCTCAAACTTTGATCTACATTGTCTGTTTTCATCATCATAGCAAATTGGCTCAAAAGTCATGGAGTCACCAGTTATTGGGTGGCATAGCAATACATGAGTGTTTCTAATGTCAACTCCTATGGTAGCACAGAGTGTTTTTAAAAGAATAAATATCACTGCAGAAAGTCGATGTAACTGGACTACAGACTTTCTGCCAGACTACTTTGTGTCCCCTCGAGGGATCATATATAAACTAGTGCACGAGTACCAGCAGACAGCTATACTGTTGGCACATCCTGTTCTGAATAGAATGGAAGATCTGCACTTCTAAAAGGACACCTCCGACCTTGTCCTTAAAAAGAGACTGGGGCTTGATAGCTGCTTACTTGTTTCCTAATCCCTCTCAGGACACGGCTGTGAACTGTCCTTATACCTCTTCCTTTAGTTCAGGAAAGAATTAGATTGAATTTTTCAAAGATGGTTTCATTTTGCCCTCCCTCCTCCACTGCTGACATGGCTGATTCCCATTGCTCTTCCAGGACTTCCCTCTCTGCTGACAGCTTTGTCCACTTTGTGGAACAGTGATTCAGCTGCCTGAGTAAAGGTAATTCCTTCAGTCTCCTTTGTTAGTTTAACACATAGTCTTAGAAATCAAGGGCATAAATCACATTTTGGTTACAAATCAAAGCATGTGATTCATACCTAGACATTTATGGCCACATAACATCGCAGCGTGGTTAACAAGTAATATTTGGCTATGGGAATTGTGCACCTGCTAAGCAGTAATGTGCTACTAATGTTTTAACAAAAGATCCCAGGGAAAAAAATGCCTCTCTAGGCTAATGGTAAGGCCTGCATTACTGGAATGCACATATGCGGATAGCAGAGTTGACTGAGTGGGAACAAAGCCATTTGTTTTCCCATATTATAGATAATAATAAATAAATAAATTGTTTTCTCATAGCTGCGAGCACGGAGTTGGAAGAATCAATTGGCAAGCAAACTGATATTTCAGCTATGATTTGCTGAGAATATTTGCACATTACTCTAGAACAATTGTCCCAGGAGGAGCAATGCTGAGCAACTTGCATGTTGTGGACAGGTTTGCTGTCTCTGTTGGCCTAAGTTTTAACCTGTTAATTTACTGTATCCACAATCAATATCAGAGAGCCTTTTGAGCAACATGCTTTTCATCAAACAAAGGTTGGGAACTATGGCTTTCCAGTGATGCACTATGCTTATTGCATTATGGCACACAGCTCTGTATTTGCAGACTTAAAGTGAGAAAAAAGCAGAGATTGTGTACAGAGACCCTGTCTCTGCAAACTAAAACAATAAAAGGAATCCTCCGTTTTAATGATTTAGCGGAGGGTTTTTAGGGTAATATGTTTAGGTTGTGGTTGGACTTGATGATCTTTAAGGTCTTTTCCAACCTGAGCGATTCTATGATTCTATGATTTTGATTTGTTGCTATCTAGACTAAAATAGTTTCCTTAGCTTTATGATCAACTCCAGGGATGTTACTTGACACAGATGCAATGATTCTCAGTGAGGGGTAAAGAGAAGGGACAACTCTTTTACATTACTCCTCCAGAGCTTTCACAAGGATCTCTCCAGTAACCACTATCTCCAAATATTGGTTTGCAAAGCATTTCTGCTTCACAGAGGCATTGATCTAGCCTATGACTTGGTTGCTAACAGGGGGGTTGTGGTAAATCTTTCTACAGAAGGTTCCTGCTGCCGTTATCTCATTTTGTGCCATTTTTTTGTGGACACAAGTTGTCTCCGTTAGTTAATTAATGAATTTGTTTGATATTAGGAGAGTGTTTTACTTTCACAACGTCACACAGAAATGTAGTGAAAGAGATATAAAAACTGCTCTCAGATCAACTTACACATTTGTGTTGTTTACTGTGTTTTTCTGAGGACTGTATGGTACTAAGTCTGAGCTGGCAGTGGCAAATAAGAGTTTTGAGACATTTTTCCTGACCTGAGCCCAGCTAAAATAAAATAAAAACCTTGAAAATATTTAAAAATGATAATCACTACAATTTTTCAAAATTATTTTTTCTCCGCAATTTTAGTTTTAATCAATCTATACTTCAAAGGGAAAAGTGATAAAAGATTAATTTAATTATTTTTATTATTTTTTTTCCGTGAGATTTTCCTTGAAAGTATCCTCTACATTTAGTTATCTGTTCCCATGACTGACTATAGTTCATTCCATTTTCTATGAAAGCTGTTCGTATTGGTTTCAAATTGATCAAAGTGTATGTTGTGAGGTTGCTTCTAGGTGCTCAGCTGTTGCTAGGCTGGAATTGGATGGGGCTCCCTAACTCAGTATCTTAAAAAAACAAATTTTCCTTTCAGCTCCTTGTTCAAGTAGCAGAAAATTAATCCAAGGAACTTTTAATGAAAAGCCATTTTAAATTTAAAATATGAGTAAAAACACTCTGATTGAGAAAATGTTGATTGGCTTTTAGTGCAAGTGTGATTAAACAAATGGTAGAAGTGAGAGAAAGGATTTGGGGATGCATCTGTATGGCAGTTAATTTCAAGCTCTAATTCAAGTGCTGCCTCCAGTTGCCTCTCTGATCATATACAAAGCATTTACTTTCGAAGTGTTGTGCTTCTGACTCAAATTGCACTAAAGGCTAGGGGTCACATGTTGCCTTCATCCAGTGTCATAGACTGCCCGTTACCAAAGCATGGCATGGCCAATGATGCCAAAGAATGCTACTATGGAGATCCTTTAGCACTTTCTCAACCGTTCTCCCCTGTGTTGAGGAAGATGTAAAGATTCTCCTGCAGTTATTAGTGGAGGACTGTGAAGCTTTGGTTCTGCTACACTGAGAGCAATGGAGGTATCAGAAGTCTCAGAGAACTGGAGGCCATGAGATCAGTGATAAGGCGATGAGTTCATTGGTCTGACCTCCTAAAAAGGTCAATGAATCTTTTTTTGGTAAGTAGGAGACCAATCTTTTTTTGGTAAAAAAGATTTTACCAAATAATGTGCAATTCCTGCCATGAATTTAGAAAAGGGAACAGAAACAATACTTCTCAGTGTTGTTCTGAGCTGTGGCTGCCATTTCTTCTCTGTGGATCATTTGGTTCCCTGAAATTGGCACTACCATAATTGGGTAGCTCACAAATGTGCTTCAGGAGCAACTCAGCAGTTTCCCTGCACAGCTGTGCTCTGAATGCCTTGACTGTAGGCAAGGACTGGAGCCTTCGTGTGCTGATGTAAATGACTGGATGAAATAGAAGACAATGGAGAATTGGGTCTCCTGTTTTTATCAGAGGACTTGAAAATTTTGTGCAACTGGAAAATAAACAGGCAAACAAACAAACAAAAATAACTACACCAAAAATCCCCACCAAACTTCCCCGTCTTTTTTGAAGACATCATACTTAAGCAGTGATTCATCCAGTTCTTTGAAGAAGGCACCAAACAGAAGACCAAAGGCAGAAATAATGTGTGAGAGGCACAGAGATGTAGAGCACTGTTGTACAAAGATTCATAGATAATAACTTATGATATCTGGAGAGCACTAATTTAATTTTACTATGGCTAATGAGTTTTGTAGAATTTCTGCTTTAGGCAGCTGTTCCATATCCTTCTCACTTAAAAGAAAAAAAAGAAAAAAAAAAAAAAAGAGCTCAAAAAAAGGAGTCTTTATCCAGACAAAAATTTCCTAGAGTGGGTACTTCCTTGTAGAGTCTCTTCTGGCCCCCAGTGTTTAAATTCTCCTCAATCAGTAAGCAAATTAAGCACAATGCTATTGAAAGTACACAGCACTTTCTTATACTAGTATGCCAATATATGTATCGTCTTCGTGTTGTATGATCAAAAGCCAGGGACTAAGTGGTGTAATTTCATATGGCTCATGATGTCTCTTCAGAACTTTAACTGCTCAATATCACTGTCTTACATACTGAAGAAAATTTCAAATTCTTCAATGATCTTATAGCATTGCAACAAATTAAAACACTCGTGTACCAGTTCCTGCTCTCAGTTTTTTTTGTTTTGTTTTGTTTTCTTTTCTTTTTTTACTGTGCGAATTCAGTTTCATTTCACTTAAGCAAATGGTTTTCTCCAGTTTTATGTGGATGCAGCAGACAGCAAATGCAAATTTGTTCACTGTCCTCACTCTGAAAAACATAAAAACAGCAATCTCAGAGAAATAGAAGCACTATGCCGAAGAGTTAGGGCTCGTTCTCTTCTGGCTGCAAAACTGAGACTGTGGGTACGTACAGCAGAGAATAAGCATGTTCTAAGAAAATGTAAGATCTTATGCACTGTCCTTAGCATATATCCATAAAGACATGCTTTTCTGAAGAAGTCATAAAAACCTCTGTAATGCTGGTGACGTAAACAAGAGTCTGGTGGTGAACATCATGCTCCAGAGCATCATGCTAACTCAAAGGTATGATTGAGTTACATGGGGCATCCTTTACACTCAGTGAAATGTGATTACTATTTAAATACTAGTAGAGTCAACTACCAAACATGTGGCATCTGATATATTTTTTTATTTATTGGAGAGAATAAATTCAAAGGTGATTTCCTCTTCTCTCTTAAATTATATCAAGTGGTAAGATCTAATTGGAGGGATGAGTATTCAGCAGTAACATCTAAATGGTAACATGATGACTCCTTCATGAGATGTCACTGTGTCTACCCAAGTTCCTCCAGCAGCTAGCAAGTAATTCTGATTTGCCGAAGACTAATTTTCACATCAAAAATTTCTATAATGGGTGTAGCTCAGTAGAACTGCTGTACATTGTGGGAAACCTGTATTATGTTGGTAATATCAGCATGGAGAGACATATCAAGCCATCATCAATCTGAGTGGAAACTAGGACCCTGCACCCACATGTTGGTCCTCAGCCCAGCAGCTGGCACAGCAAATCTTGCAAGGAAAATGAACAGGTGGATACCAGTGAGGTGGATAGGCATGGAACAGAGAGGACAGCAGTAGAAATCCATTTTTCTTCAATTTTCACCCACTGTCTTTCCAACTACTACTTTTCAAAAGAATTTTTAAGTAACTACTGCTAATACTTCACTCAGGGGAGTGCTAGATTAAATGGTGCTCACAGCTATTCTGAGCTATTTTCCAGATTCATTCTGCCTTTGGAATAAATTGCATGACTTCTCAGGGCATTACAACATGGTGCTGATAATTTTAGCTAAGACACTGCTGTCAGCCTCAACAGCTTCAAAAAATCCAAAACATCTGTCTTGCTCCAATTTATAGGAGGGAGATGAAGTTCTTTTAATATCTGTACACCCGGCGTGAGATTAAGAAACAACGGTTCAAATGTTGGTCCAACCAGTTTATTATAAATCCTAATCAGGGAGATGGGGAAGGGAAGGAGGGCGATGGAAAAGATAGGAAAGAAGCAAGAATTGCGTAAAGCAGGGATAGTCACCACCAGGATCCAGCAGCGGTCTGAAGCAGAAGCAGCAAGGGGGGAAGCAGCAGCGTGGCCGGCCTTGGGCAGCAAGCAGGTAGAAGAAAGAAGTCGTGGATCCAATCTGGGAGGAAGCAGCAGGACTCAGGCAGCAGGCCCAGGAGAGTCCGTCAGCATGCAGGAATTCCATAGTGAGGAATCTGATGGCAGACACCTTTGTTCTTCTTCAGTATTGTGATAGAGAGCAGAGCAAAGCCAGGAGGGAAAGAGGCAGGTCATGAGGCTTCTCGTGGCAGAAACCTCTTCTTCTTCATGAAGAATCTGTTGCCAGAAAACCTTCAACCTCGTGGTTTTCAATTCCTCTTTTATCCTACTTTTTCTCCTGCCTACTTCACATCCCTGGGCACTTGAGCAAGAGTCATGTGAGTACCCTCTGAGATGGCCATCTTCCTCGAGATAAGCCCACACAAAAGACTGCTTCACAGCTGTTAAGCTGCAGCTTATCTCTCTCTCGTTGCCCCTGGCCTTGTCTATCCGTGTCCCTCAGACAAAGGATTTCACAACCCTTGCCCAGGACTTGCCCATCAAAGTTCTCCAGACATAGGATTTCTCAACCCTTGCTCAGGACTTGCTTGGACTTGTTCATCTGTGTCCCCAGCAAGCTTTGAGACAATGATGTAAAAGAATAATATCTTACAACATCATTGCCCAATCTTGTCTGAAAAACTCAAACAATTAAATTACAAATCATGTGATCAAAAAAGAAAGAAAGAAAAGCAGCAATAACATTTAATCTTTGTGGCTCTGTATGCATGACTTCTAATTTCTCACTTAAAATATTTACTCACAATTCCAGTAGGCACAGAAACTCTTTCTTGTTGTATTCTGAATTTTGAAGGAAAACGTCAAAGGCAATACAACATTTATGATAAAATACCAGCAACTGATAAGATTGTAACCAAGATTTTTTGAATATGAGACCTTTTAAATGGCCATGCACATTTTACAATGCCATAATGTTGAAGTAGATAGGTGCAGTGTGGATTGTATTTGTAATGCATTAATAAGAGGTAATAGAGCTAGTTTATATATTCTGAGAGAGAAAATTTTACAGCTAGGATCACTGAGCTTTTCATGAAACCCTGAGCTGTGGCTTCAATCTACCATAATTTCATTCCTTTATCCAAAGTGGCCATAATCTTATTTTAAAGTCAGTGAAACCAAAGCTTCTTTTAGGTTCTATGACTGCCATTTATAAGTACAGCTTTTAGCTGCAAAAGCTGCAAAGCCTGCCCGCATAGTAGGTGCCAGCCATCTAATATTGAATCTGTGAAGCTGGAACAGGGCTGGACAAATAGCTATTGAGTCCTTCTGTATAATGGGTAAGAAAGAAGTTGGAGGACTCAGAGACAATCATGTGGGCAAAATGGCACAGTACAGTTAACTGAAAAGCTAGAGGTAATGTGATTTAAAAGAAGTCCAAGGAGGAAAGAATGGTAAGGGAACAAAGGGTAAGATCTTTAACAGTAGATATTGGGAGTCTGGTGGAGTGTTTGTTTCAGGAGACTGCGGAGCACAAGAGTGGCAGCTTCCCTGACTACGAGGCTTCAAAGAAACTGCTCTCAGCATGCTGTCACATCTGTACTGTGCAAGGTCTGTGTAAGGATACTTCTGTTACTTCTAAATAATCCAGCTGAAGCATCCAAGGCAAGCTAGCTGTGGCAGAAGAGAGCTTCATACTGTTTCTTATTTGTGATACATTACTACTCAATGACAAATGCTATTATTTTTAATTGCCATGGCATTTGTGCTTTTGCTGCTGTTTATATTACCAAAAATATTTATGAAAAGAAAGAGAAGTTAAAAGTACAGGAACAAACAGTTTTTAATCAGAAATTGTCAAGGAGAAAATATATCCTCTGAAAGAAATCAAAATCACTGTTAAAGAGGACAGACATAATTTTATAGGACGCTATATATATTATACTATTTCCAAATTTGGGTTTTGGTCACAAATTAGGGGTGAAGAGTGGTCAAACAACATTTTTACAACATCCAGCCAGCACAGACTTGCTAAAAATTTTTCTGTCCCAGTGAAGACAAGAGATGCACTTGTCTACTATAAGAACTATCAGCTCTGAGCTATCAGAGTTGGAATATCGCCTTCTATTCTACAATTTCTGGGAATTATATTCAGTGATCTATACTGAGCTTTACTCAAGAAAAGTCATTCTCATTTAAATCCATTGAATTAGCTCCTGACTGAGCAGAGCTAAAGAAGGCATAGCAGCTTTTATAAAAGTAGGAGGACACAGCAGAGGGGACTTAAAGTGAAAGTGAGAGCAGTAAAGGAGATTCAGGAAGAGGGAGATCCTGTCGAGGGAAAGATAAGTGATGGAGAGCCTAAGGAACAGTGACAAAACACCTGCAGAGAGCAGGGCCAGGGAGGAGGGAAGGAAAGACATTAAGCACTCTGGAAAGAAAGCCAACATCATTAGAATGTGGCATTTTTTCTCTTTCGAGATGAAAAACAGAAGCAAGACAATCTGCTGTTTGTGTAGTAAAAGTGTTTGCAGTGGGAAGTACGGGGTATACACACAGAAATAACATCTGCTCTAAGAAGACTCTCGCAAATATAAAGCTTCAATAATGTGGTAGAAACATCTGCACAGCTTCCAGCAGGGCTACCAGTAGTGTTCTTTGGTGGGGGAGGGTAAGAGATGTACCACATACAGAAGGTCACAAGAAGCTTCTTTAAGAAGGAGATAAATTTTATGCGTATTCATGCATAAGGTGCCCGTAGACAAACTGCAACAGACTACTACTGTGGAAGCATTATAAACCCAGCAACACACATTATCATCTTTTCACTCAATCATTAAAATGACAGCTTGCCCTTGTTTTTATGTGGTCACAGAATAACTTGAGCATTTTAAATGAAGTCAAAGCATTAACGCTTTCCTCCATCCGGTTACAATAACCTCAGGATTTTATAGCATAGTCCTGTTAGCAAAAGACCAAGAAATTCAGAAGCAGTGAGGAACAGGTGGGACAAAATCAAGAGATGACAGTATTGTTGAAGTCTAGCCACAAGAAAATGTGCTGAGACATGCTTCTCTGCTATGGTTATACAGCTGCTGGTACCTGAAACACTAATTTCTGCTTATACAGGGTATGAGTTCCCTACAATTGCATGATAAGTATGATTATAAAATTTTGGTAATCCTTGTTTCAATTGCTTTTTATTTCAAATACAGATTGACAATGTGTTTGAATAGGACAACTTTGTTTGCGCTTTTTAGTTAGAAAAAGAGAGGAAATCTACAGCTCATTCATGGCCTGCAGTCTTCAAAAAACGGTGTTTGGCAGCATCAGGGCAGTTTTTTTACCAAGACAGTCTTAAATGTTTCCCACAGCAGCCTGTTCTTTTGCTCTATTTCAACTCTCCTCCTTCAGACTTCTTGGCTTTAAAGGTGATTCAGAAAGCTTTGCAACAATATTGTTGGTTTTTATTCTTCCAGAGTTTGACTAAAGCATGGTAATTCAGAGGTCAGGTAGACATACATGCACGGTTTTGTTGACCTTTGTACAGTGATCACTTTGATAGTGTCTAGGGCACAAAGTGCAAGTCTCAGTAATTTCAACTTCAATTTAAGCAAATGATAAGAACTAAGCATAGAAAACATGTATAAACAGTGGTGCCATTCTGAAGTGTGCTTCCACTTTTCTCTGCTTTTTTCTATACCTGGTGGACTTCTTTTCCATGTGAGATGTCAGGGGTGGGGATGCATCTGGTGACGTGGTTTAATTGAGGAAGCATGTGTATAGCAAATTATTGCTGGCAATGAGAATGTATTTACTGAGTTCAGCAGGTGACAACTGAAGACTTTGGCCCACATGATAGAATCACAGAATCCTTAGAGTTGGAAGCAACCTCTGAAGACCATCTAGTCCAACTCCCCTGCAATGAAACAGGGACATCACAACTAGATCAGGCTGCCCAGTTACTGATCCAGCCTCTCCTTAAAAGTCTCCAGGGATGAGGCATCAACCCATTTCACTGAACAACCTGTTCTAGTGCCTCACCACTCTCACTATAAAAGATTTTTTCCTTATATCTAACCTAAATCTACCCTCTTTCAGCTTGAAACCATTTCTTCTTGTTCTATCATCACAGATCCTGCTAAAGAGTCTGTCCCCTTCTTTCCTGTAGCTCCCCTTTAGATACTGAAAGGCCACTCGCAGGTCTCCCCAGAGCCTTCTCTTCTCCATATTAAACATCCCCAGCTCTTTCAGCCTGTCCTCATAGGAGAGGTGTTCCATCCCTTAGATCATGTTTGTGGCATTCTGGACACACTCCAACAGGTCCATGTCTCTCCTGCACTGAGGTCTCCACATCTGGATGCAGTACTCCAGATGAGGCCTCACCAGTGCAGAGCAGAAAGTCAGGATTACCTCCCTCACCCTGCTGGCCATGCTTCTTTTAATGCAGCCCAGGATATGGTTGGCCTTCTGGGCTCATGCCTAAAAGAAGAACTTTAAAACATAAAGACTGTTGGACAGGATGTTGAATGTCCCAGCACTTACAGTAAAACAATGTTTGTACTCATTTTATCTATTCTTCAGTGTTTTGCAACAGAAGTTAACAAGCATAAGTCCCAGAAATGTGAGAGAGTTGTATAATCAGATACAAAAGGTGAGCATATTCTGTTTTGTTACAATTAGCAGAAATAAGAGAAACGGCATTTGTAAGACAAGACCAAGTGAATCATATATAACACAACACTATAAGAGTAATACAGAAACCAAAACTAGGAGTTAGTTTTCCAGGACTGCCAGTACAGAATTTCCCATGACTCCCAGCATCTCCTTCCATAAATAGATGCCTCCAGTACAGAAGCTGTGAGAGAGCCCGTCTTTCTCCCCATGCCGCATATGGCACCTCAGGGAAGAACCTGGCAACATCACCACTTGACTGCTATGAAGCCTTTCCTTTTCCCAAAGTGATAAATCTTATTTGAGGAAAGTGCTTTGGCACTTCTATCTTTTGGCACATTCATCTTCAAGCATCTGAATAATCCAGGCCAGTTTGAAAGACACTACATGTATTTAAAAATAGTGATATAGTTCTGTTAGATGGTGTGTGGCAGAAAAAAAAAACAACTCCAAATAATATATATATATTTAAAAAATAAATTGGGAAAGCTTTTCCATCTTATAAACTTAAACGCGATTGCTTTTTTCTAGTTTTACTAGACACTGAGCAGTTAGAAGAAACATGTTGCATTTAGCAGTATTCCTCATTGTTACTTTAAATAAAACTTGCCCTTTCCCTTCTGAGACATGTGCTTAGCTCCATTGGTTCTGGAGAGAGTGTAAATTATACTTACCTTGGGAGAAAATAACTTGGCCTTGAAAACAGATACCTTTTCCAGAACAACCATGTGCTCTCTGGCTCTGGAGAGCTACATTGCATCATACTCCACAGAAAAATTCTTATAAAAGTGATGGTTAGTCAAATCTAAAATGCTTTGTGAAAAATGCATTTTGGTAGGGCTGGAGAGGGAGGTAGCCTCTTTGTCAACATCAGGCTGACCACACATGTGGTCAAAATCCAGATGGAAAAGAGAAGGAAAGGCATTGTTTTGTGGATAATATTCCTTTAACAGGAGCTGTAAGAGCGTTTGGTTTGGTCCCTGCTGTCCACATTGCTGTATGTTAGACAGATGCCAAGTCTCCACATCATTGACTCTTCTGGAGCAAATATCACCCTGTTTTTTATTATGAGGTTTGTAGAAATGTTTGGGGTTTGTTGTGCGGCAGAACAGAGAAAAATTTGTAAATCTCAGATCGTGTCACCATAGAGGAAAACAATTTTCTTCCTAATCCTGGTGACTTATCATTTCTCATGGAAAATAATGCCAATAGCATGTTAGTGTTTTCAAATAAGATGGAAAAGAGTAGTTTCATCACTGATGTTATGATGTAGGTAGAAGAGAACATTAAAGCTGAAAAATACCAGCCCTCGGGTCAGAAAGGGCTTTTTCCCTGATCTTCCTTTTCATTCATTTTTACATTGCATTTATCTCCAGCCATAGAAAAGGTTATTACTGGGTCCTAGTTGCTGGTCATATAAAAATGACAATATTAAGCAGTGTCAGGTGAGACAGGAGGAACGATGGCTGTGGCATTTTTCTTGCTGATTTTGGCTGCAGTGATGTCACGCTATTGTGTGCGGGCAGAAGTGGAGGAATAATGTACTCTTTGAAAGGAATGGTATGAACACACCCGATGTAGCCAGGCCAATTGACACTGATTATCACAGAGGCGATTGACTTCTGATAAAGAAATATTAATGCCACTGACCTAGTATTGCCTGCAGTGTCCTGAGGAGGGAAGGTGGGGGGCAACATGCAGCTCCTGGGGATCTTGTGGCAAATATAAAGATCTGCCAGTGGCCAAATAATGTGCTCCTAGAAAAAGGCATGGTCCATTATCCCTGCTGAAAACAGAGTGACAAATTACTGTAAAAGTACTGTACTGCAGCTGAAAGAAGCCAATAATTTCATGAATTTTACAGGTACAGCGAACCATAACAGTATGTTCTAGTACTATCCTCTGCATGCTACAGTGCTTTACACTATAGTTCTTTCTACAGCTCTCACAATATAACCCATGTCCTTTCTTAGAAACATCCCTCAAGTCAGGATACTCGGAAAATACATCTGCTCTACCCTGGGAGACAAATAACACTAGGTTCAAAAAACTGTACTATAGCTTGCATGCATGCTACCATGATCTGCAGGTCTTATTTTGGTGTGCATCTGTTGACTAAGAAAAATGTTACCACTGATTTCTATTTGAACTGGGTCTCAAATATCTTGTGATGATTAATCTCTTCAGGCTGTTTCCTGCTTCTCATCAATGGTCTGACCAACTCATGCTGCTCCTTGTGTATCGACGTGACATTTGGTACATTGTATATGAACATATGTCTTACCTGCAATATAATAATAACCTTGAAAATGAAATAATATTTGGAGTTGAATGCCAAATGCATTTGGTAGTGCACAGATGCACTGGAAAAGGGAGATGAAAAGAAGGGAGATATCTGGAGAAGGTGATGAAGCACCATTGATGGGAGGTGTGGTAGCTGATGTGCTTTAGATTTGGATGTGGAAAACACTGCATATACAATGACGGGCAAAGGAGAATAAAACTAGCAGGTAAAAGGCAGTTCAGTCAAAAAGCTTGGGATTGCTTTGATTTAATCAGATCATACACTGTTTCACCACAGATTACAGGTGGAATTTTTTTTTACCAGTGAGAATGAACTTAGCAATGAGAGACAGTTTACAATCAGCAACTCCTTTTTTCAGTTTGCAGGTATGCCGAAAGGGATGAAGATCTCCCTTGCTATAGGAGACCTATTCAGGAAGGGAGAATTCTTGCTCTGGACTTACCTGATGTACCAGCAACTCTTCTGAAAGAAACTGACTTTGTTAGCACTACTGTGATTTAAAGACAGGAAAATGCAGGAACTGTGCACTCTGTTTATAAATATTTTGAAATGTGAAAGATTGATTCATTGCTGTCAACAGTACCCACACAGAAGTGTAAAAACATTTCGTGATTTTTCTGCATAGCATCTTCTGAATTCGAGATCTTAGTATCTCACAAATACTGATCTGATTCCTGACAGTGCTAAGGGCTGTACTGGTGTTACAAAGGAAAATCATACACTAAGAAAAGCATATACATGCAAATCAAGCTGGTCCTGCTTACCTGCGTTAGATCTGTGTTGTCACTCCCCCTCTTTATAAAGAAAATTCTTTAACAAAAGCAAAACAGGAAACACTGGTAGCACAACAGAGAGCAGAATCTATTTTCTCCCAGTCCTGCCAACTCTTTTTTCACCCACAGTAAATTGCCTGTTGCCAGCAGCTGTTTGGAAATGGCTCTGTGTTGAAACGGACATTGACCATTCTGAGAAGGAAGTTATTAAGGGATGTCCCTCTGCCCCGATCTGTCCTAGGGTTTGGTTAACATTTGTCTTAACTTCGTTGTTTTTTTTACTGGCTGTGTTTTCAATGACAGTAGTTCTTATGTTTCTCTGATTTACCAACAGAGGAGGAGAAGGAAGCCTATAGCACTAACTGCTGGTGTCAACACAGAGACAGGACAGGGCTATAATTGTTGCAATTGTTATTCAGACACCTGTGACTTGATCCAATAAACGCAGGTTTCTGGTACCTTTGTGAGTGACACGTTTACAACAGACTGCTCTTTGAGTGTGTCTTGTGAGTATTCCTGGCGCAAAGTAATGTTATTGCATTCAGATTATTTCCCTAAATTACATACTTTTAAAGAGGAAGTCTGTGTAGCTCCCTCTTATGGCTTCACTGGGTTTGGAAGCATATTTCTTACGTGGTCTGACTTGATGTGGGAGGGAGAGACCTCTTGAGAAGCAGTGGCAAGTCCCAACCTTCCCACCCACAGATACTTTTCAGAGACATCTTCATAACAGCAGAACCATGCCAGAATATGGCCCAGGATCACTCTGTTGCTGTAAGTGAATCTGGGTACTTTGTGTTACTCAGTGGCAGAACTTTTTCTTCCCTGTCAAAAGGGAGGAAAAAAGTAGGATCTAAAAGATTGACAGGTGCTAAGCTCATAGAATCATAGAATCATAGAATCCTTAGAGTTGGAAGGGACCTTTAAAGCCCATCCAGTCCAATACCCCTGCAATGAACAGAGACACCTGCAGCAATTAGGTTGCCCAGGACCTGATATAGGCTTGAAAGTCTGCAGGAATGGGGCATCAACCACATCTCTAGGCAACCTGTTCTGATGCTTCACCACCCTCACTGTAGGAGACTTTTTTCTTGTATCTAACTTCTATCTCTATGTATATAGCAACTTATAATTGGAGTGAAAAGCTTTTGTGTCTTGAGCTGTTGGTGAAAAGAGATCAGGTATGGGAAGTACGAAAAGGGCAGAGGCAGCCCTGATGAGAAAATAAAGGAAAAGTAGTGTTACCTGTGTTGCCATAAAAATAAATAAATAAGTAGGTAGATAGATAAATAAGAGAGAGGGAGAAGTCAATGAAGGGACTACCTTCATTGTTTTGAATGTTTTTTCTCCTCTATGGTTTTTAAACACCACCACCATATCAGATGTCTAGGACATACAAAACTGAAATAAAAATGCCCAAAGTAGGAATCTCTGTTGCTCCTCTATCTTTGTGAAATTTTTCACCAATGCAACATTTCCCAATGTCAGACAAAGGGTATGTAAATGGAAGGAAAATGCAGACAAAATGCAGTGGGAACTTCCAGACACCAGTGAAGGAACAATATTCTTTCTGTCCTCAGAAATGGACTAATCCAGTAAAGTCTTACCACTGGTTCAAAGCATGAAATGGAGTCAAAGATGAAAAAAGACTCTCAGCAGATTAAACCAAATCCACAATGGCAGCCAAGCATACCAGCTATAAATGTTCTCACTGAGCCTGCAGACATAGATGCTCTCCCAGCCTCAAGTGATAAAGCACTTATCCGTTTGACTTTGGGCCAAAAGATTTGGAGATCTGAGGCAAAACTGATCACTTTAGGAGAGAGTCTGCCACGGATAATTAAAGACAGATTATTGGATTAAGATTTGATGCAAATTTGAAGACCTTCCTTTTCTTTCCAGATTTATTTTATTTTTCTTGTCTTCTTTGTCTCTGGGTAAGTATAATTGAATGCGTCTTTAAACTGTAAATTGTAATTTTGCTGTTAGCGATGGAGCTTTAATTTCAGATGTTTATTAGAAAATTTCTCTGTGAGGCTGTGAGTTTTGCTAGCTGGAGGGACTTGAATCAATTGTATAGCCTCCCCCACAAAGCCGTGGACTGTGTATCATTCTGTGCTGCTCTGAATGTTTTATTTGCTAGTGTGAGAAGAAGATATAATCTTGGTCCCACACCATATTCCTCTCTCCCTCAATGTGGCCATGTTCTTCTGCTCACTCTTTTTTTTTTAGATGTGAGGGTGGTGTCCCTTCAGGGTTCCAACTGTTCCTGCATTTGCCACTGGCCCACATTTGAGGGCATGACCAATCTGTCGTGATGTCCTACTCAGAACTGCAGAAAGACAGGAAGTTTTCCACTTACATAGAAGAAAAAATACATCCCAAGTGCTGTTCTCATGAGTTGCTGCTAAAAGATATGACCAAGAGTAAATGAATGCAGAAAAACAGGAGAAGCAGTTGCAGGGAGAAGTCAGTCTAATTTATGAGCCCCACTGCTTCTTCAAAGGAAATATATACCCTCTTACAAAAAAGGGGAGGGAGGATAAAAGCAGCAGCTGAGGATTCTTGGAGTGCAGGAGAATCCTCAGCTGCCATGAAAATAATGAGGACAGCACCAGCTGTTCCCAGCCTGTCCCAAACACAGCTCGGTGGCACTGCTGGAGGCAGGCTGGTACACTCTGCTCAGGTGATGCTGCCAGAGAGGTGCAAGTGCTGAGAGCTCGCACCACTAAGGAGAGCCTCAAAGTAAGTTTAAAGGTCACCACAATGTAGAAGAGCTTCTTCTCTGCTTCACTCTGCTACATTTTGTAAAAAATGTTCTGACATCATGAGTACGTGCCTGTGATGAGTAACCGAATGATCTCACTGTTGCATGTGTTTTTTCCTTCTGTTCTCTACCTACTGCTCTGTGACTTCACTGCTCTGTGTCCAGGATGTCTGCAGGCTCTTTGGCATCTGAGCTTTGTGTCTGCAATGTCGGGTGAATAACGCATTTTTAGCACAATAGAAAGGAAAAACAACTATTGGGACAATAAGGGTATGAAGAAGCTGGATGGGACCATACCACCATTAGCCCTTTCTGGGGGGAGTGCTCTTAATCTGCTAGGGAAAAACATAGTGTGACATGTTCTATCCCTGTTTGAGCTGAATAGTTAAGGGAATTTTTATTTTTCTAATCCTTTCTCGCAGTGCACCACAGGCATGCTTTTACTGCACAGTGTCACTCTTCCTTGTGGAATCTTGTTGCTTAAATAGCTGTAGTTACTCAAGCAACAATACAGCTGTGTGTCTGCAGAATGTACCTTGTTTCTTTAGCTATTGTGCTATCTACAAAAGACAGCAGAACCAAGCAGACCTTTCAGGACTGCCCGAAGAATGGGACCTGCTTAAATGCTGTGCTGCTACATGTTCATTTTTGATTGCATTATGTCACTGTCAGTCATCCAGCGTAGAGCTCTAATACCGCTCACTCTCACTCTCTCAGCCCCTCTCTCTTCACTCTAATTGAGCCTCTCATAATTAAGATAAATTTTGAGCAATCAAACCTGGAATGTGGATGAACAGTCCCTTGTGCAATCCCAAAAGTTCAGCTTTAGGAGGTTATTTCATACACTGTAAATCATTATTCCAGTTTAACTACAGCATATGGGACTGTGAGTTCTTGGAAAAGCTTGCTACAGCAACTTCATTTATGAAGATAGCTCAGTGGGAAAGGTTCTCTATTTACAACTGTGTGATTTTATGGGGCATACCAGATTCTTTAACATTAGCACCTTAGCAATCAGCGAGAGGCAGTCCAGTGCACAAACCCTACAGCTCATTACCAGAAAATGAAGTGTGACTCCTGAAGATGGATTTCCAGTATCCATAAGTTACACTAGCATTTAAGATAGAGAAGGACATACAGCTTATTTTACTAAACTTGAGGAACAGCTTTTGGTTAATGAGTAACTGGGCGACAATGCAGAGCATCTATGAGTCACAGAAAGACTCAGAATATGACAGGGAAAAAAAATGAAACAAATGAGGTTTCAAAAAAAGGAAGAGAAAAAAAAAAACAACAAAAACAAAATCTGTAGAACTGCGATTCTCCTAATAAAGACAGAAACATTCATATGGTCTGAATGGCCAAGAAACCAGAAGTGCTTGGACAAACCCTGTGATCTCAGCTTCATGCAGTTCCCTATGCTCACCCCACGCAGAGGATAGCAGACAGAATGACGTAGTTTCCCAGAGGATTTAACAGAATTCTGGATTTATTAGATCTTCCCAGTCTAGCTCATCAAGATTCGTGCATGCAGCTTTTCTGTTGCTGGGTTTGTACATGTTGTTTTATGACCTTGGACCCTGGACCCCTCTGGCTGTCCAGATCATTCTTCAGATTTGCTTCAGATTAATGTTTGGGGAAAGAGAATGGAGATGACAGAGTGTATGCCCAGCACTTGTCCTGCTGTGGGATTACAACATGGCTTATCTGTTCTCAGATACACCCCAGTTTAGATTTCTCTTCACTGAGTGTGGGCCATGTTTTGAGCAAGCCTTGAATACTTCCAGGCTTGCGTGAAAACCCTATGGCACACTACTGGCCTGCTCACTCCGAAAATTGTAATGAGTGTCAGTTTACTCTAATTGTAAGGGCTGCCTACAGGGACCTCATGAGAGCACCAGAAACGTGGAATATCTCAATGCTGCTTCCACAGTGGTCTTTAAAAATTATTTACACATACTCACTGTGCTTGATTCTGCAGCTGGAATTGACAATGAACCCAACAGAACTGGTGATTGTTTATCCTTCCCAAATCTTTTTGTCTTTGGTTATCAGGATGCTTCAGAATCATGATTTCTTGAAGGAGTACAGCATAGCAAATATAATATGGAATGTCTGTGAGCCTCCTGAATATCATGGTTGTTTAAGAGGGGAAGATCTAAGCATGCTCTTTCTGCAAGTTTGCTGATGTGAGCTTTAATTTATTGATGCTGCCTTGTATTTCATGATAAAGCAGGTAACTCATAAACAGATGTGCTTGACCTAGTCATACAAAGACCAGCTAGTAAAGGTATTGCAAGTCCGGAGAAACTTGCAAGGATTTCTTGTTTCAAAACTCCAAAGAGAATAGGGAAAAAGATAAGCTCAAGCTGGACTCCCCGGGAGCTCTCTGCTTCACTGTAAAGGATTTTGCATATACTTTGTATGCTGCCTGTTGGGAAACTGAAAAGGAATTTGACATCCCTAGGACCATCTCCATATCGTACCTCCCTCTGATACAGAGGCTAGTCTTTTAGGTGTAGTCTTCATCCTATGCTGATTTTGATCTTTACAACAGAAAAGCCACAACAAAAAACAGCAAATAAAAACTAGAAATGTTGTTGTAAAAGGCTTTTACCATAAAAAATGGGGAAGAGGGTGAAATTATGGCCAAGAGTTAGTCTTTATTGAACAAAAAATGTTTTTATGTGTTCTGATGCTAGTTACCTATGATATGTCTGAGCTGTGGCCTGGCACATGATTGAAGTGATGTGTAAAGGCTGTAATTCACTTCTCTGCAGATGGCTACTACAAGCTAGAGCCAGTCAAAGCCCTTCTCAAACTCTAAAATGCCTCTTACATTGGTTTCTTCTCTGGAAGAGAAAAATGACTGGATTGTTTTAAATGTATGGCCCTGTCCAGGATCTCTTTTTTTCTGTATGCCAGTGATTAAATGTAACCTGATTTATCTTATTAGGTAGGAATTTATACCTTGCCACATGTGGTTCTGAACATGATTTTTCCTCCTGCTTTGGGATGTGATGCTTCTGCCAAGGAGGTGCTGAGCACTGCACCTCCCGCTGAAGTTCAAGGGGGGGTGAAGTCACTCAGCACTTCCACGATTAGGCACTCTGTGAGTGTGTTAAAGCTCTTCTACCAGAAAGAATTGCTCTTTTCATGGCATTTATAACGTGTCTCCTTGAGTCTCCTTTGCAGACTCTTTCTGCCATCTTTCTGTAATATGAGGAAATTTGATCCTGGAGTTATGGTGACAAACCCTTTTGAGCTGTGCTACTGCAGCTTTTCTTATCACCAGAAACCATCAGTGGAATTACAGCTCTCTATTATTTGGTTGCTTTTTTCTTATATTCTATGACACATGGTCTTGAAAGCTCAAGTGTATATTACTGCACAGAGACATAGAAGATGGCTTTCACATTAAAATCTCTTTGAAGAAAGGAGTAAGGGAGAGGGAATGGAATCAGCCAACTAAGTAATTACCTGCACGTCTCAGTTTATTGAGACATAAGTAATAACTTATTAAAAACAACACAGTGCTGAGTGGTTGGTAAATAACCAGCTAGAAAGCTCTTTGTGGTAGCAGTGTCAGAACTACCAGGAATTTGCTGCTGTCCACTCTGCTCTGCAGCCCTGCTCTCTTCTTCTACCCAGTCACTTCCTCCTTCTCTGCTTCTGCAATGCATTTCTTTTTTCACACTACACTTACGTTTCTGGAAATGTGTCATGTCCAGTGGGCTTGCCTGGGGCCAGCTCCTCATTTGGGATGAACTGCCACAGCTGAGGTTATGACAGCTGAGGATCTGGCTCTTCATCTAACACTGTGCCAGACTGATTTGGCAAGAATATAGGCCATATTAGATATATACACTGCCTACAGTTTAATATGTAGGAGACTAGGGTAGCCCTTGATCTTGAGCATTTGCATTATTATCCTCCAATTTGGAGGATAATCCGCAGTGCAATTCTTCCTCATGCTCAGAACAGAGGGCTGTGGGTCACTTCTGTCCACTGGCACCTTCAGCAGACACCTCAGCTGCAGAAGAGAAGTGGCATCTCTGAGTGGAAACTTTCTACGTGACAATCTGAAGCAGAAAGGGCAGATTAGTGAGGCTAGCACTGGTCAAAAAGAAGTTTTTGCCATAGCTGCACCAGGTACAGCTTCATTGAAAACTGAAATACACTGCATTACCTAACGCACAATTTGCCTTGAAAAACTCTCCTTAGGCTCCTTATTATCAAGCATCATCCAAAAGACTTAATTTCTTGAGTCCCAGGTGGCATCTGGGCAGGGCCCTTAGCAGGCAGTCAAGCTGCAGAGTTGTGCCTGACGTTACCACTTGTCCTTTATGGCTGCTGAGGTCATACGTGGAGAAGAAGTGTCCCCTTTGAATTCTTGGTTCAACAAATCATCTGACTTTCCTGTTACGGCCATCAGAGGACTGGATGAGTCAGTAGTTTATACAGGTTGCCTGGGTATTTGTAACAGAGCATTCAAAACCCATCTTCCTAATCCTCTCATATGGTCAGACATAAAAATGTGTGTTTTATCTCACATAACTTGAGGATGGGGGTGCACATGAGCCATGTTGCAGATCTATCAGCTAGGTCCTTGGTGCCAGCAGCTTACAAAGACTGTTCTGGGAACTATGAAGAGACAATTACTTTGGAAACAGGCCTCCTTCTGCCTTGCGTCACTGTCTTTGTAGCAGCTTTGCGTTTTTCAGGAACAGTCTCTGCTTGCTCCAGGGCATCCATTGCATCCTCTTGTTGATGGCTGTGCTGATTTTGGGGAGGGAGATGGTGAAGTGTGGGGACTGAATGGCATTGTGAATACTAGACCAGGACTTCAGCTAAATGTTAATCACTTTGATTTTAAACTTCACATTTTTGTCTCCTATCTGTGTGTTAAGATCTTTTATTGATGTTTCATTGTTCATTAAATCACTCATCTCTCATTCCATGGCTCCAAAGCTTCCTGTCTATAAAATTGCTGTGATGACTTCATATAGAAATTAAAGAAGAAACATTTTGCTACTTGCAAACAAACCTGGCCTGACTACTTTTCTTGGAGGGTGTGTACATGTTGTATTTGATAACATGAGGTAATAATGACAGTCTGTGTGAAAATAAATTGGTTTCATTGTATTTAAAAGAAGATATTAGTTGCCTTCTGTTGTAATGAGATACATCAGCATGCAGAGCAGAAGTCTGTGTCCTTAGGTCAGTTTGGATTGAGTTTCATTGCCCTGGGGTTTTATATTTGATGTGCTGTTGTGTATTGTTGCATAACCAACCCTTTGCAAACATTAGCAGTAATCTAAAATTTGGCCCAACTGACAGCTATGTGTTGTGAATAGGTCTGTTTAGATGGCAGTGATGTAAATAAGGATGACTAAACCATGCCACGTAAACAGGACTCACCATATGATATTGTTCCCTTCACATTTCTCTAAGTCTTTTGAAGTTAGAGAGAGGGGAATGACAAGGCACATGAAAGCTGCACAGCTCACAGCCCAGCAGTCAGTCATAGTTTGAGATCTGAATTACAACATCTCTGCCAGATGGACACGGGTACCTATGAGGACACCAGGACAAGACTGCTTCTTAGGGAGGTCAAGTGACTCAGGGTACTGCACCACATCTGCAAATTGAAAATTAAAAATCAGGAGGCATGATTGTCATAATTTCTAAAATTTAAAGAGATAGAACTGATTTTTCCCCTTGCTTCTTTTTTTTTTTTTTTCTTTTTTCTTTTTTCTTTCCCTTTGTCTGGAATATAGATTAGGACCATATTCAGAAGGCTCATTTTTTCTTGTCAATCAGTAAGGGCAGCCAGTCAGACCTCATCAGTGCAATAATGGATGTTCAGAGTGAATTAGTTAGCCTGATCACATCAGAAGTGACACTAAAGAAGGGAGAAGAATGCTTTATGGTATGTGGTGCATTCACTTCTCTGGTAATTTGTCCACATCCATAAAGGGGATTTGTCCACATCCATAAAGGGGAAGAAACTACACCCCCTGCACCAGTTTTGCCCAAACAACTTCAGCAGGAACAAAGATAGATCACTTTGAATGACTGTGGTCTGGTCAAAGCATCCCACTAAAATGGGATGTGTACAAGTCTATGGGGTCAGATGACACGCATCCCTGGGTTTCTAAGAAACTAGCTGATGTGGCTGCCGCTTTCTATCATATCTGGAAAATTATGGCTGTTAAGTAAAGTTTCTAGTGACTGGAAAAAGTCCCATATTCAAGAAAGGGAGAAAGGAAGACCCAGGGAACTACAGGCCAGTGAGCCTCATGTCTGTGCCTGGAAAGACCATGGAGCAGATCCTCCTGGAAGAGATGGTAAAGCACACGAGAGATGAATAGGTGATTTGAGACAGCCAGCATGGCTTCACCAAGTGCAGATCATGGCTGACCAATCTGGTGGCCTTCTATGATAGAGCGATGGCAGCAGTGAATAAAGGAAGGGCAGTCCACCTTGACCTCTGACATGGTCCTGCACCATATCCTTACGCCTAAATTGGAGAGGTATGGATTTGAAGAGTGAACTACAGGGTGGATGATTGTAGCCAGAGTTGTTGCCAGCAGCTCTATGTCCATTCATGGGTGGCATCTTCTAGGACACCATTCATGGGTGGCATCTTCTAGGGATCCATTCTGGGACCAGTGTTCTTCAACGTCTTTATCAATGACAGAGATAGTGGGATTGAATGTACCCTCAGCAAGTTTGCTGATGACACCAAGCTGAGTGATGTAGTTAACACAAAAGAAGGGAGGGACATGCTTGAAAAGTGAACACATGAGAATCTAATGAGGTTTAGTAAAGCTAAGTGCAAGGTGCTGCATTTGGGTCAGTCTGTGTTTATAGACTGACAGAGAAACTTATTGAGAGCAGCCCTGTGGAGAAGGATTTAGTTCTGATGGAGAAAAAGCTGGATATGAGCCAGCAGTTTGCTCTTGCAGACTGGAAGGCCAACAGTATCCTGGGCTGCACAAAATGAGGGGTGGCCAGCAGGGCATGTGAGGAAATTGTCCCCCTCTAATTTGCTGAGGGAGCTGGGTTTGGTCAGTCTAGAGAAGGCTCTGGGGAGACTTCATTGCAGCCTACCAGTACTTGAAGAAGCTTACAAGCAGGAGAGGAACCAACTTTTTATCCTCTGATAGTGATAGAACAAGGAGGAATGGCTCTAAATTAAATGAGGAAAGATTTAGGTTAGAAGCTGAGAAGAAATTCTTTACTCAGAGGGTAAAGAAGCCCTGGTATAGGCTACCCAGGGAAGCTGTGAGTGCCCCATCTTGCAGGCACTCAAGGCCAGGTTGGATAGGGCCCTGGGCAGCCTGAGCTGGTGAATGGCAGCCTTGCTCATGGCAGGGAGGTTAGAACCAGATCTTTAAGGTCCTTTCCAACCTAAGCCATTCTATGATTCTAAAAGCTCTCCAGTGCCAGATGCTTAAAAAAGAGAAAGGATTTCTCGTTCACTACTTCCTCCAACAAATTGTATTTCCTTAAATTCTGAAATGTCAGAAGTCTGAGATTCCAGCATCCAAAAATGAGGCTATTGTAATTCCTATTCATACTAACTGAATACCTATTCATGAATACCCATTCATACTGTACATTTAAAATACTGTTCACAGAATCTTACAGTCCAAATGAGGTAAGCAACAAGACCCTCTTGTCCATTGGCATCATCTCAATAAAAAGGAAGCTTGTAGGCACAGGAAAGGGATTGCTTGCTCTCAAGCTGGGTATATTAGCTAGAGAAAAGAACTGGGTTCATTCATGATTGAATCCTTTTAATTCTCTAAGATATTTCTGTATTACTCAAATGTATCGGGATACCATATAGCACTGTATTGCTCAGAGCTTCCCTACAACTTTCTATGCATAAAAGCAAGTAATAAAACATGGAAAAAATCTTAGATAAGTTGTGAGCTCCTTGTAGTTGCACTTTTATTATCTCTGAGGTCTTATCAAAATAAAAATACTCAAAGCTCTAAAAATGCATTTGGTATACATACTTGAAAGACACTCAAGATACATATATTAAAGCTACAGGGACAAGAACAAATGAATATAAATCTAGGCATAAATAAACTTAGCCCAGACACTGTCAGAAGGTTTCTTCTCATCAGAGAGATGAGACTCTCAAGAGACACTGATCAGAAATGTCACTGGTTTTAAGATGAAGGTCAATACATTTATGAATAGACTTCTAAGAGATGTTGGTCAAGAATAGCAAAGACCTGGATAATGTCACTTAGAAAACTTCTCTGTCCCTTTGTATGTGTTCTATATAAATTTAATGTTGCTTTTGTATTGACAATGCCGTGTGGGAATGTCCAAAGACCACACAAAACTTCTCTGTGATCTGCTGAGTGTCAAATTCTACTCATAACAAAATTAATTTTATATATACCTCCCAGTATGTGTCCCAATAGACATATATGCACATATATACACTTTCATACATAAATATACTCCACCTGGAGTACTGTATTCAACTCTAGGGCCCCAGTGTAAGAGCAAATCCAGAAGAGGGACAAAAGGATGAACTGCTCCTACAAAGAAAGACTGAGAAAGCGGGGGCTGTTCCACCCAATGAAGAGACAGCTCAAGGAGACCTCACTGTTACATTCCAGTACTTAAAGGGGACCTACAGGAAAGCTTAGGAGGGACTCTTTATCAAGGTATGTAAAGACAGAAAAGTGGTAAGAATTTTAAATTAAACAAAAGTAGATTTAGATTAGAACTAAAGATGAAAGTCTTAAGTGTAGTGAGGTACTGACACAGGTGCCCAGAGAAGCTGTGGTGCCCCATCCATGGAGACACTCAAGGCCAGGTTGGATGGGGCCCTGGGCAGCTGAGATGGTGGGGGGCAGCCCTGCCCACTGCAGGCAGTGAGGCTGGGTGGGCTTTAAGGTCCCTTCTAGCCCAAGGCATTCTGTGATTCTATGTATATATACTTATATGAACATATAGAGAATACAGACTCCTATTAACTAATCATCAGAAGATTGAACAGAGGGGTTTACTGAATTTCACTGTATTTTTCAAGTAGTCTTAGTCTTTGACACCTGACTTTGAAAGGGATTTGATTTTAAGAATGCAAACTGAAAATTTTAATCTATGTCAGACTAAGCAGAGAAAATCACATTTCAAAAGTTTTTTTTGCAAAAATTCTTAAGATTTGTGAATATGTGGCCATTCTTCCTGCAAACACTCAAGCTGGTGATTTTTTCCTTTTTTTTTTTTTTTTTTTTTTTCCCCTGCCTACAAGTGTTTTTAGGGCATGGTTTCTCATTTATGTTGTTTCACTGAGGCCTTGCATAAAGCCACTGATACAATACCATATGACTTGGGGGTCAAATAATCTGTGCAAATATTGACTCACAAATATCGAGCATATCCAGCAAATAGTTCACAAGGAATTCATTGGCTGAAATGAATACAGAGGTTCAAAGCATTATTCTGAAAAGCAAATTTGTTAAGAAAATAGTCTTTTCATGGGAAACTTACCTAAAGACAAAAAAAAAATATGAAGTCATTAGGATTTTTTTCTCCTGCTTACTACGGCAATGTAATATATCTTCTCTTTCCCTCATCCTTAAGTTTCCACTATCATTGTTCTATCAGAATTTTTGTTTCGTGCCCTATATTAATAGGAGTATTAATTTGATCAGCATAAATTTCAGCAGCTTTTAAGATTTTCTCACTATTGATGTTTTTACCAATATAACATTTTCACCAGTTTTGAAGTGCCATGCATCACAGCTGGAATGTTCTTGGTGCACAGAAGTGGGTAGAGAGATGTTTCAGATTTAGTCTTTTTCTTCTCCAGTATAGAGAATATTAAATATTGTTTTGCAGAAACCTGTGAATAACTGTAGCAATGTCTGCCTCAGAGGAGCCATGTATTATGCACCCATCTTCTTGTTTCAATTTTTTCTTTTTTTTTTTTTTTCTCAGGGTTCAGAAAGGATTGCCACGATGAAATCTGACTTCTGGAGTAAGGGTATATCAATAAAATAACACGCAGTTTGGAGGCTGAAAGTATTTACAAAATCAGTTAAAAAGGCAGGTTTTCTGTTTCCCAGCTGCTTCCAAGAGGGCACACCAACACAATGCTTCATACAAAAGCTTAAATATTTTTTTATTAACACTTTCATAAAACATTTTAAGATACATTTTCACAGACTGTATAGAGTTGTGTTTGTTGCCATGGTTAGACTAGGCAACCTGTTCTCAGATGGACAATTCTTCATGGATTTCTTTCAGACGAGAAGCTTGTTCTACACACAAATTTATCTTTTGGAATTAATCTGCCATGTAACCCAGGGCTGCACTGCTAATGGAAACTGGAAACCTGTTCAGAGGAGACTCACATACAGTAGCAGTCTACTGCACCAGGCTGACTTGAATGCAGTCAGTGACCCCTGAATAAGTAGTAAGTACACTTTGAAAAGCTACACTTGGAATGTCTCCACAGCATGATACTAATTCTTTCAAAATGTTCTTAAACGCAGCCTCCCTACAGAATTGGCTAAAGCAGGTTCAAAATGCTATCATGTGCAGTACGGTAACTCTTGGGAGAGTTATCATATACTGAAGAAACACAACTAAATATCTGCAATGATCACTGAAAACTTAAGAGAAAGCAACTCCCCTAAGAGGACTGGCTATGAATTTCCTGGGTAAATTGCCAAGGGAATGGCAACAGGACATTGACTGCATCTGGAATTGTCATAGAAGAACGTCATTTCTGGCAACGGAATTAAAATGTCCAGCCATCCTTTCTGAAGCATTTGCCAGCTGAGTGGCAACAGTCAAAGGAACAATTGAAAAGCCTCCTAACAAAATAACCAGTAGCAGTTCAAAATTATCTCAAAGTAAGTTTCTTAGATGAGTACTAATCAAAATATAGAGTACAGCCATTTTTACCATCTTCATACAATATGGAGGATGCACTCTGCTTGAAAGAGTTCAGACATGATGTTAGAGGCGTTTTCCAAAGCAAAGCATATTAAATTTTTATAACTTTATTACAGCATTATAGATCTATCAGTGTTCAGAAGAGTTCAGATGGTTTGGTTTACTCTGAATAACATGCTATCCATGTTTGACCTGGAAAACAGACATGAAGAAGTCTACTTTTCCTTTTGACACCACTGAATCGACCGATCTGGTACATAACATCAGCTGGTGTTAAAGATGTTATCACTAAAGTCAGTGGAAATGCACTGATTTATATTGGCAGAAGTTCTGGCTGAATGCCTTCTTCTGTCCCCTGTCCCAGTTCCAGGGTTGTAACAGACAACTCTCAAGTAGACTGGAAGGATTAAGCTGATGATTTGGTATTTCAGGAATTAAAAAGCAGCCTATGATAGAGCATATGGTCTTCTTCTGCCCTTTAGTATTTCTATATCATACAGCTAGTGCAATCTGCTATGACAGAAATAGGAAGCCCGATACCCTGTTAGAAATAGAATAAATAAGAGATTTGTAAACAGTTGCACACAGTATATATAACAAAAACAACATGCAAAAAGTTTGTTACCCCAAGAAAATGAATTGATTGAAAGTGTGTGAACATTTTCAAGCTTTTAAAAAACAAACGATCAAGGCTACAAATTACATAGATCTTTAACAGTACAAATAAATAAAATTAATAACCAGTCCAGCCGGTATTAAAGATTGTGTGGCTAGAGAATTCATCACTCTATTGACCTGAACTTTGGACTGGTTACATAGCCCAGATGTAATTAAAACACATGCACAGTTTACCTGCCTCAAAACTGCATCAGGTTACACCGGGTTAAACTAAATGCCACAAGCCTGGATGAATCCCGAAGGGCTTTTGCCTCCTGTGCTAAAATATGAGATCACTGCCCTTTATGTTTCAATGTTGTTTCACAACAAACATTCTGTGTAAGAGGAGACAGCACTTTATATTGCAAATGCACCATGGTTTCCTCTGCTACAGGACCGGCTTTTTTTTTGTGTGTAAGTATTCTATAGCACAGCCTTAATCCTTCACTAAACAAAATTATCTCTGAGCTCATTAGGACTCTGGAGTTCATCGCAACTGGCACCAAGCAGCAAACAAGCAAAGGGAAGGTAGCGGGTATCAGTGCTGATAACAGGCGCCGTGCGTGACTCTTCACTGCTGAAATACCCTTCTGCCTTGGCTGGCTGTAAGTGAATTGGCTGGACAGATTTTCCAGATCCCCCGAACGTTCCTAAATTACTACACTCACCCAATTACAGTCCTCAGGGGTCGCATTTCATTTTCTGAAAACTGGTAACAGGCCACCACAGCTGATGAAATGATGTGGGTATCCAGGCAACTATTGTGCTGTTTGATTAATATAGCAAACACTTGTGTGCCATGATCTCACATGCCTCCAAATGTTCCAAATGATCTGCCTCAAACTGGAGACCATAAAAGTTTGCCTCAGAGTTACATTCCCAGTCTTGCATGGCTTGGATTTTCCAGATAAAAGTATTTATTAATGCTTCTTAGTACATCCCTCTCTCATATGATTTAACTCCTGATCTATGCGTGAAGGTGTTTGGAAACTGAAGGTAGATTTCTGCTACTTCTTCCTATCTCCTTCTTCTTCAGGAAAGTTTATTCACTTCACTATGAGCTTGCTAGCTATAAAGGGTTCCAGCTTGCTTTGGGGTGTTAAAAGAGGTAGTATATTTGCCATAGTCTTTTAATTCAGGTTGTAATCTCATTCCAGTGTCTGTACAACTAAGGGGGAAAGAGGTACAGACAAAAAGCACAGCTTCTCATCAGAGAGATAACAGAGAGGTCTCTAAAATACTGTCCTCTCACTGTAGCAGTGGGGATCAGAGCTCTGCCCATCAGATGCCCTGAGCATGCATCTTGTGAAAATGTAGGCCCCACGGCAGCCACAGGACAATCAACAAATAGCTAATCTGATTTGTTCTGAATGCCACCATTCTCTGCAGACAGCCAGTGTGTTCAGCTTTGCAACCTCTGAAGGCAGGGAGTAGGGAAGGAAGTGGCATGTAGCAATCACAGCCTCCAGGAAAACTCTATAGCACAGTGTCATGGCAGCAGTCTGCCAGACCTGTCCCACAGCTCCCCTGGAGTAGTACTCAAGGAGTTAATAGAGTCTATAGCAAAGTGTTTGCTTTCTTCTGCTTGAAATCAAACATCTGATCTTTATCCGAGGTGACAGGTTTAATGCCTTTCTTCTCTGACAAATTTTTAGCCGAAGAGGAATGCAAACACATATATCGGTGTGGTTTTATAAGTGCTCATCTGAGCAAGCCAATATTGGCAGCTTCGTTCGCTAATAAACAGCAAAGCCATGAGCTGGTGCCACTTGCTTAAAAAAATTTATATCCCTTACATCATTTAAATGACTTTACTTTAGATCTGTCAGGGGTCAGGTACTTTGACAGAGCTTTAGGCAAGGAGAAGTATCACTGTTCAGCAATGCTGACTCTCCTCCTCTCATTTTTTTTTTCCCTCCTTTTTTCTCTTTCTGCTGCTTCTTATTTGAATTAGTTTAATGTTTGCAAAATAGCTTATTGCTAGCTCCACAGATGAAAAAGCCTATCTCATGCCAATGGCAGGGTAAGTTCTGGTCAGCAGAAACCTGTTTTAGAAGAAGTCTTTCCCCATGGTATGCTCTACTCGCTTTGTGAGGAATCAGACAAGGGACAAAGGAACAAAGTAATGCTGATTGTCACTGTGGATCTGGAGTGGACAGATGCCTGCTTTGGAAATGGAACTGTGAGTTACTGCCTGTTTTAAATAGGCCAGTGAAGATTCATGAAGCTATGGTAGGTTGCAGTCATTTTCATGCTAATTTTTATATACCTGAGCACAGAAAATGACATCTGAGTTAAAGTGGCTTTCTATCACCTCTCACTTATTGGAAAAAAAAACAAGGTCCTGCTTTGACTGAAACTTTTACTATGGATTTGAAGCACAAACTGTTGTTTGCTAACAAAATCACTAAACCAGCTCTCAGAGGTTAAAAGAGATCCTCGCCTAGCAGTCCCAGGGTAACTCTGTGATTGGATGGTATTATAACACAGAAAGAACAGCAGGAAATACTGAAAAGTGCTGTATTGCATCAGACAGTTTTCAATTTGGGTTAAAATATTACTTAAGTAAAAAATGGTGGAAGAATGCTTTTTGGCTGTAGACGTTTGGAAGTCATTGTGCTTAGTTAAACCACAAATTAAACTAAGCATAAACTGAGTTTATCTCTTGTTAGAGGTGAGAATACAGAGAAAAATGGTAACTTTAGGGTACCTGCAGTCAACCCAGAAATAATGGTGATCAGCAGGGTCACGTAGAGTTTTGATTAGGCAGTTTTGATTGTGCTGTGTTTACAGGAGATCTGGGGTCAGATTTGTTTGATCATGTTCTAGAAAACTTCTCACTCACTAAAGTTTCCCATGTTTTCTTACTGTTTTCTCATCCTAAGTGCTTGGAGTGCCACTGAGTACAATGAACAAAACAATTTACTGCTAACACAGCACAAAGGTAACCTTATTGCATCTTTGGGAATTCATCACCTTTCCCCCACACCTTTGTTCTCCTATGACAGGCAGTGGTGTTTGGACAAAGTACTCATGGATTTTTAGTTGTCTCATATTGTGGCTTACAAAATTGTGCTTCTTCATGGAAGAGCTCCATATTCTGCCGAACACTGGCTAATTGATGAAGCCTCAGCTTGTGTGGGACATAAGATGCTGCCTTTGTTCAGCTAATGCTACAGATGTACAGAAATTCCTACCCTGATAAGAAACTCAAATCCATGCCAACTCTGAAAGGTTATATCCAGTGACCCTGAAGAGGAGATGTGAATTTAGATTTGACCATGTGCTTGGGCCTGTGCTCAGACTTCTACGAGCACACATCCAATTGGTGGGCAGATCTTGCACAACAATGACTGTGGTGGAGAGATCTTATTTAGGGTCATAGCTAAGGAAGTGTGGCAAATGGCAGCATTGGCACCAAAGCCACTAACATTGCTTTCAGCTCCAAACTGCTCTAATCTTTGTGATTCATTCACCCAATGTGCATTTTCTGCATGTCAGGTTTTTGTATCACGAGAAGTGTGATCACAACTGGATTTATGCCAAAGATGTCCTTACAATGAAGTCTGACAGACTTCATCTCCATAATAGCATTGCAGGTAGACAGACACACATGGATAGATGGCCAGATGGGAACATGTCATTCCACAAGGTACTCAAGGGTACCTGCATAAGCTCTGTTTCCATGCTGCATATTGTGACCCACCTGCTGGATCACAGCAGAAGAGCTGCAGAAGGTTACCAGACTGCAGTAAGTTTGTTTGTGCTGTGATGGGAATCTGGCCTCATCGATCTTTACTAATTTGCTGATTCAGGATTGCTGCTTTGTATTTGTATTTGTCCTGTACTGCCCCTGGTGTGCCCTTTCCCCTGTTTCTTCTCTCACAACAGGCTGAAATGTCAGTCAGTCAGAGCCACGTTGCTCTGTCATGCCTTGTAGCATGTTTAGGGGTGCATATATTTGCCCTCCCGTGACACTGCATGAGACACCAGGCCAGGACTGCCGTGAGCACACGGTGCTGGGATGAGGAGCAAGGCACGATGCACTGTGCCCCAGTGTCAAGCTGGTCGGTGGGTCCCGAGCCACCCTGCTCCTCGGCTGCCGGCTTCTCCAGCATGATCTATGGAGCGATGCTGACAGTAGATTTTCTGGCAGCAATAAAGGTGGCCTGATTCAGAGAATAATTACTGTATGCAAATGAGTGTGATTTTCCTCTGCCCTTTTATGGATGACTCTGCTCTGCCATTCATCAGGGCCACAAATTTCACTTGGTAGGAGACGGATTTAAAGAGACAGGCGCCTCTAGAGCTTTGTCTTGGACTTACTAAATCCATGCTTAAGTGTCTTCATAAATAGACATGCATATGTTATAAAGGGGATGGCAGATTCCAACCTCTTTATCTATGTATTATTGCTTAGGAAACTGTTGAGAAAACATCCGACTCTCTGGCCATACTGTATATGAAAGCTTTCACTGCTTTGAATAACAGTCTCTTCTCAAATCAGGGTTATATGTGGTTTAGTATGGCCTCTAGTGTGTTTTTCCTCTCTCGCTGTGTCCTTTATGATGTTTATATGGTATGTGCCTCCGTGTGCAGTGGAGGAGGGAGAGAGAGCTATATTTTTCCTTATGGTGATTAGTTAATGGCTATCACGTTCAGCGTAGTAATGGCAGAGGCTGCCCTTACAGAAGGAAGGCTTGGTGTGTTTGTGCTGCTGGGGGTCAGCCTGCTTCATCTCTTGCAGAAAACGTCCCATAGTCCTGGTTCTTCTGCCACAGTCTCAATTTGATTATGCAATCAACATATATCATGATAAACAGGGAAAAAAAGCACAGCAAAAAAGACACAAATCAAGATTACTGTTTCTGAGCATTGCATATCGATGTGCACGTGTGCCTGGTAGGTAGCAGGAAAAGAAAACCATGATGAATCAGCCTACTGCCATTCCCCAGTGCTGGACAGAGAAACACAACAGTGAGTTCGGAGGAAACGTGTCATACATAATGTGTCACTGTTAAATACCAGCTCTTGCATCTGCTCCCAGCATGCACCAAACACCCTCGTTCTCAGAGCAAGAAAGAATGAGTGGCATGAGAGGAGCTGCCCGTCTGTCCCGACTCTGCTTCATTACTCATGTGGTAACAATACACCCATGTCAGCACACTCAGAATCTTGTCCTCCAGTACCTCTCAAAAGACAGAGCAGAGAAGCTGCGACGCTTCTGTGTTTACCGTGCACCACTAGAGGCCATCACACACTTCCCTAAGTAAATATCAATTAACACACTCAGATGAAAGGGAAACCGGAGGTGGGATCTTGGCCCCATCCTCTTTTCCCGTCCTTGAACACTCATTGTTCAGATCAAGGGTCAGGAGTTTTGGCTCATGAAGTACTGCAAAGTACACTCCGGGAGTAGCACTTTTTAAGGAAATCTTTGGCCCATACGTGTGATGTATCAAAAGTTCCTTTTCTTTTGAATGTGAGAAATAGATTTCAAGAAAAGTGGAAAACATCTGTGAAAGAAGTGCATTTTTTCTCAGGTAATCATGATGAGGAGAACACAAAAATCGCAATGAAATGGAGTGATACAGGAAGTTTACCTGCTTCTAAATTCTGGTACAAACACAGTCCGTGTCTTGTTCCCTTTCAGCAAATTTCTTCAGTGCCACAGAGTTAAGCCTGGAGCAGTTTCCTGCACCCAGACCTCTCCACTCCTTGTGGCACACAGTTATAATTTGTTCCATAGATTTGGCTCTAGTGGGTGTGGGCAGCTAAAAATTACTCAGCATGAGTAACATTTGGAGGCATGGGTGATTTGCTGGCAAGCAAGACCTATCTTGAGTAGCTGAGCATCCAGATTTCTCTGTGAAAATGCAGAATAACTCCTGATTGTGTTTTAAAGTTTAAGGCTCTACATATTGAGGAGATTTCATTGAAAAACTCAAAGTAGTGGATGGGAAGCCTCAAATCTTCCCAACACGAACTAGCAGTGCTGATCCCAGAAAGCCAGCAGAGATGCCACCAGTTGTTCCAGCAGGTCTATGGGAAGGCTGAACTCCTTGATGGAGAGCCTGGCACTCACGCCTGCCCGAGGAAGAGAGCAGCAGGGCATCAGCAAGAGAGTTTAGAAAATGAAATTTACTATCGGCAGCAAAAAGGCAGATTCCCTAAATTATTAAGAGGTATATATCCCATGCCTGTAGAGCTTCTGTTGACCTCTGACAAAGATTACAATAATTTGATGTTCTTACACTACATTAATAGCCAGAGTGACTCATTCAGGAGGCTGATTCTGACTTACAAATCCAGAGCTGCATGTCCCATTATTATTTTTGTGTTAAGACTTCAACCCTGACAGGTTTCCATGTAGCTTTGAAGCACAGCAGGAGATTTAACCAGTTACAAACTAGTTTCACTGATTCTTTCTTTCCCAGTCTGGCAGCAGAGAGCTGGTTTTGCTGCTGGGGAGTGTTTGGAACGGAGATGGGTCAGTTGGGCACGTCACTGGGCACTAGAATTCCCTTGACACTTTTTCTTCAGGCACTGTGATATAGGGAGGCTATCTCATGCAGGGCTAACTTGGCTTAATGAAATTTCCCATTGTCCCAGATGGACGGGTCTGGTGGATGGGAGATGAGTGCTGCTGCTTCCATCAAACCTGTTTTAGCAAGCGCTTAACCACTGCACCATTCAAACAAATTTTAGTGAGACTGGGCAAGCTGACCCTGGAAGAGTAGGATATTCGAGTGGTCTGCTAGAAAATCCGACCTGGGATTTGCAAAATTGCTAGGACAGGGCTGGAAATGGAGAAGGGATCTTTGAGGAGGTTTATATAGGTATATTAATTTTATTTAGCTCCACAAGAAATCTAGGACACAGGCCCAATTAACCTGATGCTGCTCGTAGTTCACGTGAGACAGAAAAAGGCATTGATTTCAAAACTCCTTTCCTCTGCTGCAAAATCTCCAGACCACAGTCAGAAGAAGGAGAGGTAAAGAGGGGAAAAATGCTCTTTAAAGGGGAAAAATTCACAAAAGTTTTCACTGAATGCATGTCTTCACGTGACCATAACACATCCCACCTGCATCTTACTTTCCTCCCCTGTTCTCTCTCCCTCTTCCAGCCCTCTGTGCCTGCAATTAAGAGATGGCTCCTGCAACCCAGGTCTGTATATCTGTATATCACGACCCATATGGTTTGAATATGTATTAACCATAAGGTCTAGAGTTACTGTTGCACATTTATAGAAGTTCCCACTGCATGCTAGGCACTTGCCAAACATTCAAGAAGAAAGATTTCTGCTCTGAGTTTACCATCTAAGGAGAGTGAAAAAAGTTGACAGAGGGTAGGGGAAAAATGATAGAAAGTATACAAATAGTCAGCTAGAAATGACAGGAACAATTTAAAGTTGGATGGGAAGAGGTCCTACAGGTGAACTGTGGGAGGTCTTGCTGGGCATCCAGAGTCACAGAGATGAAGTCGCAGAGGCAGCTGTGAAGCAACCTGACAAGGAGATAAACAGGCTGTCAGCATGGGAGTCCACCTATCTGAGCAAAACAGCTTGTTTTGTTCTTATTTTTGAATCAAGACACTGCTTAAATTAGATGTCTAAGTAGGGCAAAGTTCCCTGTGCAATCTGACATTTTTTGTGTGGAGACGTTTCTATGAAATTTGAACCATTCTCTCTCTTTCTGCTAAATTTTCACCAGCTGAAGTCCACTTGTAACAAGCACTTCTCCTGCCGATCATTTCTTTCCTCTTCTCACAAATCCCTCGTGTTCACGGACAAATGCTTTGCCAGTAGAGGAGCAGCTACACTACCTCAAGCCAGAGACTTTTGTGTCCGTTACCCATAATGCCTTAAAGTGGACAAAAGATTTCTGAAACACACACTGAGACACACCACGGGAGAATAGTTAAAAGAAAATAGAGCATCTTTTCAGTCAAAACATCCTGCGGTATCTCCACATAATGCTTCATGGCATATGACAGGAAGAAGATGACATCTCTCATCACTAGTCAAAAATAAAAACCATGTCAAATATGAATTGCCTTTGAAAAAAATTGTACATGATTTCCATGGTCAGACATCCTGGAAACCCTCCAAAAAGGGGGAAGAGGGAGGGGAAAAAAAAGTTATTGATTTCCTCATTGGGAATGTTATATAACCTTCATATTTTATTAAAAAACTTTACTCTCACTTTGTGAAAGGTCCTCTAACACATTATGTCATTTTGTAATACAATAGTTCTCCAGCTCCTTCCAGCCCCATCTCCCCAATGTGTTCCCTCAACTGTAGTTATTTTCCTTCCTTTTAAAACAATATTTCTGATAAAATGTTTGCAAGTGTTAAACAAAGGGGCGCACATGAGTGCAACGTAAGTTAGTACAGGCATCAGCCGGCATTCAGGACACGCAGCCATATTTCAAGCAAAACATGAGAACGCTTCTCTTAAAATCCTGTTTCTTGCCCTGAAATACACACTCACAGTCTTTGTTTTAAGAACACAAAACATTTTTTCCCCCTCATAATAGCAGATTCCAGCTGCAGGACTCCTCAACTTTTCCTTTCCCCCTTCCTCCTTCTCCACGTCTCCCCCTCCTTTCCTCCATCTCTCCCCCTCCTTCCCATCCGGCGTCTACTCACGCACACATACTCTCTAACTTTTTGTTTTTAGTAGCGGCTGCCCCATAAGAAATGCTATCCAACAGACCTGGTGCCTGTCACCGCTTCCCATCACATGCCTGGTAATTAAACTCTGACTGATTTATTGACTGACAGCCAACAAATCCCAACCCAGTTTTTATGATATACATGCTTCCCCAGGCTAAATTCACTCAAACAACAGCCCAGCTGAAAAGGAGGAGGAAAGGGAGGAAAAAAAAGAGTGATAGAGAAAAAGCGCTACACACACACGCGCTCACACACACACACACACAAAATCTGGAAGTGGTAGATGAAGGGGAGACATTTTGCAAAGAAAAAAACTCAGCACAACATCTCTTTCAAACCCAGACTTGGAAAGGGAAGGGGGGGGGGGGGGGAAGGAAAGAAGTAGTAAACATCATTACTTCAGCTTTAAGATTCATTTGAAACGTCTCACGTACAAAAGAGCTCTGAAGGGGAAAACAAGACGTGCTTGCAGCTAATATTACAGTCAAGTTCCAATTTTACCTAAGGGAAAGCAGCTTTATTAAAAGTCATGACTGAAATTGCGTGACAGGTGCCAATATTCTCCACCCTGACAGATGTGTCAGTTTGCGAATGCCATTTTCTTGTCAGCGGTCCCTAGATGGAGTTGCTCCCATCACCATTTGTCTCTCTTCCAGCTAGATCACACATGCCCGTCGCTTGCCTCCAAGCTGCGCTGCGTTGTTTGATATGTGGAATCTTCACAATGAGACTTATTAAAAGACAGTCCATTATTTTTATTTAGAGCATTTCCAAAACAAGCAGAGCGCGCACAGAGATAATTTAAAAATCGTGTGGCAGGTCATCTCCAGGCCAGAGCGGCTCAATTGGAAATGCATAAGAAAGCAGTGTCTCCCCCGAGCCCCTCCTCATCCCTCAGTTCATAATGAGGTTGATTTGAGTGACATTTAACCCTTGAATAATGGTCCTCTGAGCCGGCAGGACTGTAGAGCCGTGCTCCGCAGAAGCAGCTAAGTCTGAAGGATTAATTCAGCCCTGATTTTTCCTAAATTTCACCCCACTCCTCTGGCTTTCCTGCTTTCTTACAGGTGGGCTTTGCAGCACACCAATCGATATAAAAAACTCTTGATCAGCTGTATTTATAGACCCTTTTCCTCCTCCTGTTGGTTTCAAACACAAAGAAAAATGGTATCTCTCTGTCGTGCCTGGTATGAACAGCAGGTAAAGCTGCAGCAGACTCCTCTTCAGCCTCTGATGGAAAATTATTACAGATGAAATGATTCTGTAATGGAAATGGTAATAGGAAAGTTTCATTCTAAAGGATGTTTGTGCTAACATGAGAGGCTATAATATGTGATGGATTTGGATGCAGGAATAAGTGTGATCTCGAACTGAATTTTACTTCATCATCTCTAGAGGTGGCATTGGGGGGCTGGAGGAGGGCTAATGGGCAGTGTTCACAAACACTGCTAGGTGAAAGGACTTAAAATATGAAGTTATTGATGGCTCATTGTCCCAGGCCAAGTGGCATAGCAGGTTGTTGCTTCAGCATTTCTTTGTTAAGTACATGGATGCTAATTCATCTCAGACTGGAATTAGCTCATCAGTCCTGGTATTTGTCACTCAAGGAAAGATGTGGGGTTAAACTGTAGCTAACCCTTTGTAGATGATAAGGAGCTTTTACTTCTTCATGAGGAAACAGCATTTACCTCTTCAGCCCTACCTTGGTACAAAGCCTGACAGACCTTTTTGCTGCCTAACTGGCAGAGAAGATATTTCTGTTATCTCAGCAGGATGTGAGCAAGGCAAAGCTGCAGTTTGGCCCCAAAGTCAGCACCACCAATCATCTGGTGGCACTGGCTCCCGGGATGCTCCTTTAGGTTGTACACTCCTGATAGCCCTCAGCTCCATCCCATGCATACAGCAGCTGGGGGCAGCCTGGGACAATCTTTCGTCTCCAGGATATCAACAGATCCTAAAGCATTTGAGACAGGAACTGGACTAAAAAGAGTAGCAATTATGTTTGACAGGACCTGGGTGGAAAATGAAAGGCTCCTGAGGGAGTGGGAAAGTACAAAAGAGAGAAATAATGGAAATAACTGGATGCACTAGAAATGGATTGTACCACTTAATGTCCACAGAAGGCACTCTGATACTGTTTGGGCTGATGAAGTTTTTTAAGAATCTGAAAAGAAAAGAATGTGAAAACTGCCATACTCTTCTATCCATTCTTCAAGGAATGCTACCACTGCATAATCGCATGGAAGGCCCATGTGTTGTTTCTTCACTCACTGGCCTGTCAGCTTTTCCCACCAGCAGTCCTTTAGAAACATATGTAAAAATTACAAAACCCCAACCAAAAAATATTTGTGAATTTCCTCCCTGAGATGGAAAATGAAGATGGGCTGCCACAGGAATATTTTCTCCTCCTTCTTCCCAAACAATGCCTGCAAAGCCAAAGCCACCACGCTGAGAGCAGCTCCAGGAATTATATCATAGTTCAAAACAATCATCAACCCTGGGGCAGACAAGGAACATGCAAAACTCTTCCTGCACCACACAATAGATTAACATTTCTTACTTGGGAGGAGGGACTGGGGATAGAAGATAGAAGGATACAGGGAAAGATTGAAATCTGGTGTTCGGCTGATTTGTCTGCTCTTCTAGATTCCAGGAACATCCTCACTGTGCACTAACAGTCAAAAACTGTGGGCTCAGTTACAAGATGCGAGAATCTGCAGGTGAAAACTTTCTTCAGGGAAGGACTGCAGATTTTGTGAGCTTGTGGGCATGAGCATAACCTGTTCAGATGACTGTAACTGCTGCAGCAGATCGGCTGTGGAGTCCATCATTCAGGCAGGATCAAGGCTTGTAGGTCTTACTAAAATCAGATCAACACATAGCAATGAAATAATGTCTGGGCAGATGACATATGTTAATGAGCATGCTTACTTAAACAACCAGTAAAATCCAGTTGAAAACTAAGCAGATATTTAAAGCTCTGGACTCAATCCTTTTTATTTGGATAGAAATAATTAGGGCCCATAGGACATCTTCTAGGAAGATATTTGGGATGCTGCATTAAGAGCCCATTTCTTAGCATTATTAACTTTACTTACTGCAAGAGAAAGTATTCCTGTTTTTAATCACAGAATGTAGTTAGTTCTATATATTTACAGGATCAGATAATATGAGCAGACAATGAAAAAAGCAAATAGGCAGAAGAGCATGGGCTGATGAAGAACTGTGCCAAAAGCATCAGAACTGATGAATCCAAGGAGACTTACTTGTGTTCTCAGCTTTTTTGGTGAAATCACCTAGGTGGTAGATACACGTATGTGGACATTTTGGAGCATGGTGCTTTGAGTAAATACATCATCTAATGATCAAATATCACCTTGGCAGTAAATGAGACTATCTCTTCTCTTGCCTTGTTTGTATGGAATATAAGAAAGCATTTACATTATGGACGTCAAAATCATATTCATGTCATGACGCAGTGGGGTCTTCACCGAGTCTAAGTTCATCAGGGTGACTGCAGCCAGCAGAAAACAAGATTTACACACTGGCAAAAAAGGAAACGGTCCCTCTTCCCTTACTCCTCCCCCCAAGTATTTGCATTTGCAAACTACTGGCCTTCAGCTGCAATGTGGAAATAGCCCAGATGGTAATAATTCTAAAGAAAACATTTGCTTTTTGTAAAAAGCTTCATCACTGGGAAAGATCTGACTTGATTTTTGCATGGCTTTCCTTTCTGCCATGACATGTTGACAGATAAAGTTGAAAAGAGTGTCTCCTTTCCCAGGAAAATGGAGCAGAGATCAGCTGTTAGGGCTTGGTGGCCCTACTGCATATGATTCATATCCTGCAGTTGTTAGTGAAGGAAAGGGAAGAAGATCCTAGGGACATAAGCACTTTCTGATCTTTTTTGTCCTATGTTTCAATGTTTTTGCTTCTACACTCCCTTCCTCCCTCCCTCCTTTCCTCCCTCCTTTCCTCCCTCCTTTCCTCCCTCCTTTCCTCCCTCCTTTCCTCCCTCCTTTCCTCCCTCCCTCCCTTCCTCCCTCCCTCCCTTCCTTCCTTCCTTCCTTCCTTCCTTCCTTCCTTCCTTCCTTCCTTCCTTCCTTCCTTCCTTCCTTCCTTCCTTCCTTCCTTCCTTCCTTCCTTCCTTCCTTCCTTCCTTCCTTCCTTCCTTCCTTCCTTCCTTCCTTCCTTCCTTCCTTCCTTCCTTCCTTCCTTCCTTCCTTCCTTCCTTCCTTCCTTCCTTCCTTCCTTCCTTCCTTCCTTCCTTCCTTCCTTCCCTCCTTCCCTCCTTCCCTCCTTCCCTCCTTCCCTCCTTCCCTCCTTCCCTCCTTCCCTCCTTCCCTCCTTCCCTCCTTCCCTCCTTCCCTCCTTCCCTCCTCTCTCTCTCTCTCTCTCATTATCTCTCCTTCTCTCCTCTCCTTTTCTCTCTCTTTTTTTCTTTCTCTCTTTCTTTCTTCCCACCACCTTTAATTTCTTTGTTCTGTTGTATTGCCAGGGAAATATAGAATGCTGCACACATTAATACCACTGGCTTTTCTTTCTTTTTTTGGCAATCACTGAGAAGAATAACACTTCATGTGTAAGACAGCTGTTCAGATATGTTTCAAGTGAAGTTAACTTGATATGTGTACATTATTCCCCACTTTTTTTGTGTGTGTCTGCATTTTTCCTCAGAGTCCTGAAATGGAAAAAAAATCATGACACACAAACACACACAAAAGAGATAATGAAAGACTCTGTGGGACTCCTCAGATAGTGTTTCTCTAAGCAAGAATTTCTCTTTTCCATTTGGTCAATCTGCATCCACCATAACACCCACAGAAGATATTTTTATTGGCTCTTCCAAATATTAGAAAATAAAAGTAGCAGACTAATAGCAAAGTGCCTCAATCTATGGATTTGAACCTAAAAGGACTGTGGATGACTTCCATGGGACTCTATTAGAACTGAATGGAGAGGATCTGGAAGTGAGTGTTACTACACAAGAACGACTGGGCCATTTCTGATTGTTGATCCTGCTTCACATAGTATCATACAGCAGGGAAAAAAAAAAAAATCTAAAAAATCTTAAAAGGAATAAAATGAGAGGAAGATGATCAAGAAAAGTAAATGAAGACAAACTACCTAAAAATTTATAGAATGAATCTGTGCACAGTTTAAAATCAAAAACGTCTAAATGTGTCATTTTAAATGGATATAAATATAGATACATTAAAGAAGAAAAACGTCCAATTTTCTACAGTGGTAGTTACTCATTAAGATATCTAACACACCTTAAGCCAGTGTGTTTGGAGAACCTCGGAAAATTAAAAACTGGACTCTCTTATATATCCAACATAGCAATGGCTTCCTCTCACTAATTTAAAGAACTTCATTGGCTTGCATTGGATTTTGATTGTATGAATCTGGCTTATATTGGCTCCATCCAAATATCAGGCAGCAGTTCTGTGCTGTGTGAGTGCTGGAGCACTGGCACAGGCTGCCCAGAGTCTGTGTAGTCTCCTCCTTGGAGATCTCCAGAGTCCGTCTGGCCATGAGACTGGGCACCCTGCTCTGGGTGGCCCTGCTGGAATGGGGCTGGGTCCTGATGGGCCCACAGGGCTCTGCCAGCCTCAGGCAGGCTGTGTCTGTGATTTGTAGTTCTGTAATAAACCTTACTAGAACTTATTCTTTGAAGTCATGGCATAACATCTGTCTCAAGTTCCTTTTAAGTTTAACCTTAAGCCTGAATTTCCTGTATTTTAATAGTTGTTTCTTGTTAACTGCAACATGATTACAACAAGGCATATTCCTCACTGAGCTCCCACTGCAGTGCTTTCTCTATCTGAGTTACCTGGAGCAAGGCTGGAAATCTCAATTGCTCCTATAGGATAGTAGCACAAAAGCATAAATAGCGCTGGTAGTTTCTTTGACCTCTTCTGTTTGGGCCCTGCCAATACCTAATGTTTTCCCTTTCACCTCCATTCTCAGTCACCTATTTGTTACCTTTTACACACATCTTGTTTCTTGCAAACTGCCTGATTCTGTCTTTACCAAGGATATCTGAAGATTTCTCAGTGGAGGATAGAGGAAACTGTATTTCTACACCCTACTTGGGAAGCTTTGGTTGGCATAGCCTCACAGACTGTTGGGTCTGGTGCTCTGCTTCTGGTTGTACACAAACTATTGGGTCTGGTTGTAGCCTAATTTTGCTAAGCCTCTGTAGCTTTACCAGCCAGAAAAGGAGGAGATGTGCAAGAGCACAGCCAGTCTCCAGATCTATTTCCACTCTTTCCTAACACACAATATTATTAAGAAAACCAGCAACACCTACATATGAGAGAGCCCAAGAGGACTGATGCACCAACTGAGCCTCTTTGGGCTAGATGTGGAGCCATGGCCACTGTTATGAGTACTCAGTCTCTTGCTTTGGGCTGTATTTTGTTTATGCCATGTCTACCTGCAGTTCTACATGATTGTTGCTGGTTTTTTGTTTGTTTTTGTATTCGTGTTCTCTTGTTTTCTGCTGGCACGTCTGTGGAGAGTCCAGAAGTGAATTCTAAGTCAATGGGCAGGGAAAACAAGTAGGAGGATCAACAGAGACAGTATACAAGCCCAATGAGCAAGAAGAGTTTGAGAATTCTTTAAATTTAGATGGTGTAGAAGATGGTGTAGACAAGCTGGGGAAATGCCCAATAGGGACATATGGGATGTGCATATATATCACTAATAGAAAAATAGCAGCCATATTTTACTGAGATCACCATGCTGTTTTCATTGCAACATAGGAAAAAAGGATTGTCTTTGTTTCCACCAGAATTTTCCAGAATAGAAATTAGACTGCATGTTGCTGTAAACAAGCTTCTGCATCTCAATCCCAATTTACTTCAGGCTTGTCATTTTCCAAACTGAAGAATAACCAAGTTTAAAAAGATCCCCAGGCTGCTATTCTTCCTAATCACAACAATGACTATCATGCCCCCATCTCCGAGATAGTGTCCTTCTCTTTTCCTCCCCCATAAGGAATGATACTTTTAAAGCACTCTATGGTAATCCACACAATTGTGCTTTCGTGGACAAAGGCCATAACACCTTATACCTCCAAAGGGCTCATGAGGAAGAATTCACATCTGTGACCTGAGAGATTTTGTGCATACCTGCAACTTTGACAAGAAAGCTATCTGGTGTAATGTACTTTGGCACTATGGTTTCTGTATCATTCACCTTATTCAAGTGCATCATTCAGCTTACTTAAGGGTTTCATCACGGACGTTACCTCAGAATCTTAGCTATTCTTATTCTAGGAAATGAAAAAGAGGAGTATCCAGAGCTGCCTTATTCTGCAGTGTGGTAAACTTAAGAATTTAACTCAGAGAGGAGAATGTTATCTGTGGCTTCTGATTCAAATCACAGAATTACCCAAAGTTTGCAGAGTTGACATACATTGTTCAGAGCCACAAACGCTCCGTGCCATTTATGGGTGGAGTTCCCTCAGAGGGTTTCCTGTATATTCCAGGTTGCAAATGGTGGGATCCTCTATGATATAACAAAATTATTCATGGAAGGATGAGGGCAAGACACAGTCTAACAAGGGATTAAGTCATTGAAAAGAAATTGGGACATGAGGCATATGAACTACAATTCCCATGAGGTATTGGAACAGCATCTCCAAAAAAAATTAATACTTTTCAGCTGAATTTTTTTTTTCTTTTGCATTTTTAGATTTTCTCAGGGGAAGGGGAAATCATTTTCTGACAGGCATTAATTGTTTCCCACTTGATTTTGGCTTGTGAGCAGATCTGAGTTAAAAGGGCTAAATCAGACATTCTGCTATTACAGTGTTATGCTCATTCAACAGTCAGTCTTGTTTTACTTGCAGCAATATGAGTTGTACCATATGTGTTTGAAACTGGTAACCAAACAGAGCAGGCTTTCAAGCAACCCTAAGCTAAATTATAAATCTTTTTTGCATCTTTTAAATTAAAAAAAAAGAAAAAAAAAAAAAAAAAAGTTCCACAGGCACAGAATGAATCAGTGAAGTACTTGCTGCTTGGGCTTAACAATAGCAGTCTGCCTCTGCAACCAGTCACTCTGATAAAAAATATTAAGCAATATGTTTATTCAGGCACTGTTATTTAGCAGTTTAGCAGTACAGGATTTAAAATTTCATTGGTATATATAAAATAATTGAAGCATACAAAATAATTAAAAAGATTTTTCTATTTTCTATTTAATATTGTGTAGAATACATCATATTTTATCTAGTTATTATTAGATATTGTTACTGTGTTTTCAGTATTAAGTAGTATACAGAAGCTCTAGCCATTGAATAGGACTTCATTGATTTATGTAGAATTATAGAATCATAGAATCACCAAAGTTGGGAAAGACCTCCAAGATTGTCTGGTCTAACCACCCATCTACCACCAATATTTCCCCACGTCCCTTAGTACCATATCTAAATGTTTCTTGAACACCTCTAGGAACGGTGTTGTGCAACTTGAGGTCATTCCCTCCTGTCCTATCACTAGTTACATGAGAGAAGAGGCCAATCCCCACTTTGCCACATACAAACTTGTTAGAAAATCCTTGATTTCATTTTCAACCCTGAATTACAAAGTTCTTGAAAAGGTCTCAGCAGATAAGGAAGATTACCTCCCAAATAATTCTGTAATATGAAATCTTATGCTTAAATGTTAACTCTCTAATGCACAAACTGACCTGAACTGAGAGTTACTGACATCACTAAGTCTTCCATCCTTGCATAATTCTTGGAGGAGAACTAAGACAAAGTTTCATAGCTTTGTACTATGAACCTACAACTGGAATCAAAAAGTTCAGATGAGTGGGTGATATTTTTGAGAGAACTTTTTCACTTGCAGACATCTTTACAAGCTATGAGGATGGTCAAAAGTGTCATCAATATGGTGCCCTTGTGAGGGTGGCAATTAAATGTTATTGCCAAGTGTGAAACCGATAGAGAATTGGCATGACTAACTTGAGGCCACTTGGAGTGTCTATAGAAAAGCAAAGAACAGAGTTTCACATTTTCCAGTTCCACATGTACTCATTTCTTCTATCCCGCTGACTTGAATTTGCCATGTTAGCTTAGTTTTGCTGCGAAGGTGACTGTAAATATGTAGAACAAAACAAAATGTCCTCTATAGATTTAAATAATTTATCTTATTTAAATGATACAAAACAATTTCACATACATACACGAGCATAATAATACTCTGCAATTCTATAATAATATTTTTAAATCAGTATCCTTAGAAACAGTATCTTACTTACATCTGCAATTGATAATATGCAAGATCATAAAGCTGGGACACAAAACTTTTGGTCCTTATCAATGCTGTAAATCTGCACAGATTGCAAAACAAAAAGGCCCCTTATTTGCTGGAGCTCATTCTCATACAGCCCATGATGGAGGAATGCTCAGAAGAACAGCTTATCTCATGAGATTTTCAGCATTTGGAGCCTTCACTTTGAGAAAACTGCTGGCAAGATTTCAGTGCCTTGGAACCTGAGTTTCGGTTTAGCCCTAAATTCAGCACAGTCCCAGTGCAGCTCCAACACTTCTAAAATGTGTGGGTACACATACATGTTTTTCACACACGCACATCTATCTTGTATATGTATGCATATCTG
>NC_136815.1:56766142-56811142 GCF_951394365.1 Tetrao urogallus | reverse complement strand
GGTTCAGGTGCTCACTGGGTCAAGGTAGGGCATGCTATGCCACCTGGCTGCGTACAGTCAGAGAAGAACAGCTCAAACACAGTTGACCCAGCATTGTGGGCCAGAATGCTGAAGGAGGCTCTCAGAGGGCTGTAGTGAGGTAGCATCCTTGCAGTTTACATGCAGCTTACAGACCCTTGTTTGTCCAGCTCCAAAAATGTGAGATGCTCACATCCCCTCCACAACTGAATTCAATAAAGGTATATATAATATATATGTGCACATATAAAGTTATAAAGTGGTATATGTAGCTTGGGTACTACCCTCTACCATGTGGTTACAAATTGCTCAGGCTGGTAGGCAGGGATTGACTGCCATCAAATGGGACTGCAAGTGTTGGGTATTGAAGTCCTCATGGAGGAGGCTGCATACCCTCAGAGCACACAAGGGATCAACGAAATATTAAGGTTGCCTGGGCTGAAGCTTCAGTGCCATTTGTTTTATGCTGTGGCCACATGTCCCTTGGACAGTACCTGACCTTGACAGTGAAGCACGGTCTTGGCGGTATCAAGTGGACATGATAAACACTGAATTCAGCCAATTCAAATGAAAGTGAATTCATGCAAGGAATAATATCACCTTCTGAATGAAGCTCATTGTTTTGCTCTTAAAATATATACCAAAATTTTCTTTTGGCTGATGACACAGAATGCTGCAGAAAAGAGCGATTGGTTCACCTCTGCTTGCAGTATAATAGCCCTCTTTCATATCTTTCTTAAATACACAACTGGAGAAACATTATATGTTAATACTTCAGCTAACAATAGCTATTCTACACGGATATGCCTGATATCTACATAACTTCCCCAAGTGGGGGTGGGAAGCTGTCTCTAGCTTCAGCAGGGTTTGAAGATTTGTGTGATACAATAGGTGCATGTAGCTGGAAAAAACAGAGGTGAAGTGTACAAGGAATTAAAAAAAAAAGAAAAAAAAAAAGAAAAAAAAAGAAAAACAACTTTTCTGTCAGTATCGTATAGGCCAAAGGATTGCTTGTAGATAATCATGGATTAATTGTGAATGTAAAGAAAGAGACACTTTTTTTTATCAAAGCTGTTGCCTCAGGGCAAACTCCAGTGCCATGAAAGCCGAAATGTTTTCTTTTATCACAGTTCCTTTTCTGGCACCTGAAATTATTTCTTTCATGTCTGATAGTGAGGAACGAGGCAGCATAGCTCCCCAGAGATGAACGATTGTTACCATGGTCTCATAACATATTGGCAGCCGATGTGGCATCCATGTATACCTGTCACTCAAATAGGGCTAAATGCAGATGTGGCATGAAAGCCTGAGCTCAGCCACTTAGAAGCCTCCCCCCATGCACATACACACCCCAAAACACGCACATGGCCTCCTCAGCCCCCCTTCTCTCCCCAGTATGTGGCTGTTTTTCAGCCTACACATATGTGAGTGCACTCAGACGTTATCAGGCCTGTTTAATGCAATGAACCTGCATTAGCATTTCTGCAGGGCAAACACAAATAAACAGAAATGTGCTGAAAAAAAATGTTTCAAACAAATTCCTCTGCAAGTCAGGCAGAGAAAGAGAGGGAGTACAGCAGACAAATGAGCCAATTTCCCTTGTATGGAAGTGAACTAAGACCTTTTTAATGAAGACTCCAAGGCCAGAGAGGGGAGGAAGGTCTGCATGGATGCTTATTCACTTCTTGATTTTCTTCAGGCTTTGGGCAAGTCATGCCAATATTGTCACATGAGGCAAGGTGATAAAAGTATCAAAAGGCAAGCCAATGCAATTTTATTTTAATCCTAGGAGTGGCAATTCAGGGGTAAATTTGAACCCCAGTTTCATGCCCAGCATACGTGCCAACAAGGGGGACATACAAAATGAAATGCTGACTCTTCCTCCTTCTCTTTTTCTCTCTTTCTAAAGCAAATTGCCAATTTAGCTCCTGGGCTAAAGTAAATTGTGCACTGCTACTTTTTTTTTTTTTTTTTTTTTTTTTTAAGGGAAATATCACAAGGAACCCAAATGCGTTCATCTTAGAATTGTAAATCCATTGCTTTATTGAACCATTTGTCCATTCTTATAAGCTGATTTATAATAACTGTAATGTGATTCATCATGTCATCTTGTAAATAAATGTGACACTTCATTAAACACAGTAATCAAATTTAAGCAGTCCCACTTTCATGTTAACAACTGAGACCTTTACAATTCTATTTCTCTGAAGATACTCCTACTCTAATGAAAGCAGCATCAAGAAAGAAAAAAATCTAGCAAATTTAGATTTCTTAGAGCAGTGATGAAGAAATAAATATACTTCTAGTAAGTAGCTAGTAATTAAATTAGTAATGGCCTAAAATTTATTGCAGTGATGGTTTTACAAGATACTCCTATCAAGGTATTTTATGTTAATAAGGAATGGGCAGTTTGAACATCTTGGAAAATCTGTTGTAGGACTAACAAAACCCTTTTAGAGCCTGAATTCAGAAAGAAATTTTTCAAGCTATTTTTGTGTTTGCCATCTGGAATGACATTGCAAGCTGGCAAACACAGGAATAATGTGAGATATTTCCATCACATAGAGTTAGTTACAGATTCATCAGGGAATGTAAGCATCTGAACATCAGTCAGATACCATAATTATCCCAACTTTGACCTGTTTTGAGGGATCAAGAAGACCTTGTATTAAAATTAACGTTTGCCTTCTTTTTCAGGAAATGTTTATCTCCATCTCCTAAGGGATAGGCATTCAAATTGAGGAAAATTCAAAGAAGTATGAATAGGAAAGCAAGCGCAGAAGACATTTTTTTTTCTGTCTTTATTTGGAGTGATTTAACATTTTCACAACAGCAGTTCCATGTTGGGAGCTCGATTTGCAGGTGGAGCAAATCACTGTGAATAACCTTGGCTGGGGATTTGGCCTACAGTCCTTAATTATGCCCTCTATTGATCAGCTGTAAGCAAAACCTTATTTCCATGGCCCTCAGACTGATACTATTCTAGAAATGACATGGAATGCAAGATCAGACCATTCAGAGATTCAAACCGGGAATTTGAGAGATGAAACGTCAACCAAGGTGGCTATTCTAATTAGCATTATTAGCAGTTTGGTGCAGTGCAGAGCAGAATGTGTTTCCTATTCACAACTCACAGCTCTGTTCATTGTTTTACTCCTAGTTAGGTGGAAGTAATCATCACACTAAGAAACTGAAATACGTTCCAGTTGCAGACTAGAATATCAAATGCGACAGCCGTTTCTGAAGTTTATGCTCATGCATATCTTGACCGCCGTAGTCTGATTCAGTTTTTTAAACAAAATTGGAGTATGCTAAAATTGAAGACAGCTAAAGATAGCATTTTAAGCAGACTGAAAAATAGCAGTGGGGACTGCATGAAAGACAGCCCTCAGAAACAGGAGAGGTGTTGAAAGGTAGAAAAGACTGAGCTCCAAAATGGAAAAGCCCTAAGTATACAGGCATGATAGTAGAAAGTGCCAAGGAAATTCAACTCCAGCAGAAACGTGGGAAGATCTATCACTGTCTGTTAGAGAGTGCCCAACACTTTCAAAGATTCGTTTGTTAAACATCTAGCTTCGTATTTCTAGCGGGAGAATGGAAAAGATTTCTGGATTGAAAGTGAGAGGCTGACTAGGGCTTGAAAAGCTGAAACTATCTGCAACAAGAGAAACAGAACATGGGCAGAATGACGAAATAGCAAAACATGAGAAAAAGAAATCAGGAAGGTTGTTACATGTCTGTTTTGTGCAGAACAGGTTGCTAAAACACAAACAAAGAGAATATTATTGAAAAATTTAACCTTTCATTAATAAACTCAATTTTTTAAAAAGACTTTGCAACATTGGATTGCATCTGAGAACTGTTCTCACTTGCATTGTACCACCTTGATATACAGCACTGAGAAGAATGGAAATATGATCCTAAACAATTTCAGTTGTAGTGTTTCTAAGCACTGTGGAGCAATGACCTTGTAACTTTGTTGTTTTGAAAAGATGATTTAAAGACGACTTTCATCAACCAAGCAAACAGACTCAAATATTAACAGCCTAGAAAATCACACACTTAGACTGGGCACATCCTCAAGCTTCATTTCTCCCTGAGATGAGGGATTTCACAGATTCCCATAGTCATCTCAGTGGAAAGGTCATCCACTGAGATCATTTAGTCCACCTCTCCTGTTCAAGCAGGGAAAACAGGGGCAGGTTGCCCATGACCGTGTCCAGTATTTTTTTAACATCTTCAAGGATGGAGTCTCCACAGCCTTCCTCATTGAGTTCTTCCAAATTTTTGCCATCTTTGCAGTAAAAAACTGTTTCATGCATTCAGATTGATTTGTATCCATTGCCTCTTGTCCTGTCAGTAGGCACTACTGAAAGAAGTATGGCTCCCTCCTCATTTCTTTTCATCAGGTATTTGTGCACATTGATAAGTCCCCTCCTTACCCTTCTCTTCTTCAAGCTAAAGAATCCCAGTTCCATCTTCTGTTGCTTCAGTCACTTAATCAAATTAGTTGTCCTTCACTGGACTCTATTCTATGTGACCATGTCTCTCTTCTACTGTGAAGACCAGAACTGGATAATGCACTTCAAATATGGTCTCTCCAGAGCTGAGTAGAATGGAAGGGTCACTTCCCTTGACCTGCTGACAACACTTCAAATGATCTTATGCTACAGGCTGTGTTCTGCTCAGTCTTGGGAATGCCCAGGTTCTGTTCTCTAGGCACCTAAGTACCTCCAATTTCAGAAAATGTAGCGCATAGCAACCTAATGGAACGATTTGATGGTAATTGAAACTTAGATGTCCTTGGGATCCATCCACCTTAATTTACATATCCCTAGTTCTCTTACTTCCATCTGTCCATTCAGTTTAATAATTTCTTCCTCGTGATCATGCAAACTTCATCTGATCACTTTTCAGCACACTTTTTATGGTTAGCAGTACTGTGAAATTCACATGCTTGTACAAAATGCACACCACTTCAAAGTATGGGATTAAATAAAGTGAATGAAATTTCAGATTGAGAATGATGAAATTAAGGATTTATTGAATAGTAGAGCTAGAAATAAAAGGCCGGGAAGCAGAAATTCAATACAGAACACAGAAAAAAGAGAGAGGAAACTGAGGAAAAGTAAGAAGGGGAGAGAAAAATACAAAGATGTTTCTTCTTACATTATTTGGCTTCACAGAGATTTCTGAAAGCCTTAAGAGATCTTCTGTAGTCAACATATTATCTGACAAACAGAAGAAAATGAGCTAATGAAACTGAGATAGACAAGATGAAACTTCAAAGACTGTGAGGACTGTTTGGAGCAAAAGTTAATATTTTGTGATCAGGAAGGATGACATGGGTATTAGCTAGGAATTCAACACATTTAAAACTGCAGACTCTTACAGTGATGTGAGTGGAATTTTCTAGCTACATTATGATATGAAGGAGAATTAAATTGACAACATATAATATTTTAAACTAAAGATATGATTATAAGATTTGGAGCTTTTGTGGGCTCCATGTGAATTTCTCATGTAACTGCTTCACTGGTACATTTCTTGTGTAACTGGTGATAGGACTAGAGGGAATGGCTTCTGCACCAGGGGAGATTCAGACTGGACATTATGAAAAACTACTTCTCTGAAAGAGTGGTCAGGCACTGGAATGGGATGCCCAGGGAGGTGAGGGAGTCACTGACCTTGGAGGTGTTCAAGGAACTTTTGGACATTGTGTTGAGGGATTTAGTGAGAGCTGTTGGTGATTGGTGGTTGGACTGGGTGATCCCATGGGTCTTTTCCAACCTGGATGATTGATCTGGATTCTATGATTCTATGATAATATTTTAAAATGATGTTTGCAAAAGAAGGAAAAGGGAAAGTCTCCCTGTAAAGTACAGCATGATTCTGAAAAGTGCTTAATTATATCAATGTTCCTGAATAAATGCCTCCCCACCTTGCAACTAATCTGGTGTTCCAGAGACTTTCTATTTTTACAGAAAATCATCAAGCTTGTGGACCTTCCTATGAGGTGCTACCCGTATTAGCAGTTTTTATGCTACGTAGCCACTCTAGTTTTGTAGGACAAGGTAATACACATTATTTTGCCCAGAAGAGTAAAGCAGCTGAAGACAACTGAATCCATCAGACAAGATATTGTTATGCAAAATGTTTATGAGTGCCCAGTACCCCTCAGTACACTATCCTGGTAGCAGCAAAAAGGTGATGTTGCCCTTTCTGCAACAAATAATTTCCATTTTCACTTTATAACAAATTTCTAGCCAGCTGGCATGAAGAGACAAGGAAATTGAAACACTTCATATTGACCTGTAAAAATAAAGGCATATCTATATACCCTCTATTCCCAAGGGAAGGTCCATATAGAACCTAATGCAGTGCTTCTACATGGCTTCCATTGGCTTGCAAATAATTTTCCTTCACTCCATGACTGGCCTCTCCAATAATGTCAGCCAAATTCAACAGATAATAAAAGCTGGTCAGACGGTAACATTCCCGTTAGAAAAACAAATTAGAAAAGCTCCTTATTCAAAGGAAATCTCTAAAATCAAAATAAAACAATAAAATACAATAAATAAAATAAAATAAAACAAGGAAATACTGTATGATGTTAGGGGCTTGTTTGCTTAGCTTTAATGTTTTATTCACTTGTTTTTATGCAATCTAGTAGTCAAATCTATCACTCCACCTTTCATAGTTAACATAGTTAACATAGTTAACATAACAGCTCAACCACTTTGGATATTATAACTTGGTCTCACTGCTTGTCCAGAAAACATGGGCATATAGAACTGCAGTGGCAAAATGATCCAAAAGATCCACATCTTCTCCTGTACTTACTTAAAAATTAAGATATATTTCTTTTTTTTTTTAAGCTTTATTTATCTATTTATTTTCTTTTACGCCACATTTGAACCACATTTGCTTCTTCTGAACTTGTCTAGATGCTCATTAAACACAATTTCATGGCACAATTTCATGTCTGGACATTGAAGTGCTGAGAAATGTACTCTTTGGCTGACTAAATATACACGATGCTGTCAAGCATTGCTGCTTGGTGACATTAATATTACTATTATTTATTGTTTACATATTTAATGACCTTATTGATATTATGCACTGCAAGTACTACCAATTACAAGACAATAAACATAATTTATAAACATTTTATAGTGAAATAAATGATAAATCGTTAGTGGCAATACCTGAAACAGATGCAGATTTTGTGTGTGCATGTCACACATGATTTTAAATTGATATTATCATGATGTAGGTCTGTTTATCAAAACTTAGGCATCAGCAAGTGACCTACATAGAATCATTTTTGTCTTCATCAGAGAACTGATCAAAGCTATAATTACGGTGTGATTACCTTGTTTTTAACTCTAGTTAGCAAGAAAAGAGAGAAAAAAAAAGAAAATGAAAAATCTTTTGCAAATCAGATCTTTCAGGGTATGACAGCTCTGTTTTTTTTCTGTCTGTACATTATTTCTTCATCTAGCACTTAAGGAATTATAGGCATTTCCTAAGACACATTGTCATCTGACTATCCTTGGCTGTCAGGACATAGCATATTTTCCCAAATAGAAATATTTGCTCAAAATGTCCATATTTTGGAAGATTTAAACACTTCAGTTCCCTTTGATAATGGTACTGTATTACAGTTTTAGGAAATATTGAAGATGTTGCTCAACTAAAGTCTGATGTAAAGAGAATTGGAAAGACTCTCAATCTCTATTTTTCTCAGCAAGGATCAAGGCAATTTGCAAAAGGAGCCTACACTCTGTGTGATTTTGGAAGTACACCATAGATGAGCTGTCCTAATTTTCATCTGTCTTCATCATTCCCAAAGCAAGAACCTTTCCTCTTGAAGCCTACTGGGAACCACATGAGGCACATGAGTAGTGCAGTCTGGCCCCATGTACTCCTCATGCTGCCATATCTGTGGCACCAAAACCCAGATGGGCTGCAAAGGCCACAGAAGGAGGGGAGAAGTCTTCCTGCTGCTGGCAGGACCAAGGCAACTGATTTAAAACTGTCTCAGAAATTTTTATAGAAGCAACAGATTTGTCTTCTTCACAGGTATATCCAAACCAGGCACTCTATCAGTGAACGCTGCTTTCATTTTCTCAACTACATGTAGTGATGGCTAGGCAAAATGATGCATTTCTGTGTAAAACCTGTGATTAACTCTTAGAAATTGGGAAATTGGACCATAAACACCACACTTTTTAAGGAAGTTTCCTCTTCTAGAAATAGGGGAAACTCTTCACAAGACCTGATACATGTAAGTCATAAAGAAGAAAGAACAATTCTATCAGTTCTTTTATCATTATTATTACCATTCATCTCATACCCACTGGTGCTTGCACAGATGTGTATTTTAATGTATTTAAACAGCAACAGTGGCGAGTGGGATACATGTCCAGATACCTGCACTCTGGGATTTTTTTAATAGTCTTTTTTTTCCTCCTTTCATAACAGCAAGGTGACTGGGACTCAGGATTCCTTTATGTGCAAAAGCTGCTCTGAAAATAATGTCTTCTATTTTATTACGTTGGCCCATGACATCAGAAGGGGATGCTGGTTGGTTGTCAGTAGAAGTTGAACCTTCCTGCCAGTATCCTGTTATATGTTGTTGCCATGTGACACATGGCAGCAGAGGGGCAGTCTGACACAATGGCATCAGACATGAAGTGTATATGAAGTGAAACTGAATTCTTACGTGTAGAAAAAATGGCACCCATTGATATTCACTGACACTTGCTGAACACTTATGGAAACCGAACAGTAGATGTGAGCACAGTGAAGCTGTGGGTGTTGCATTTCAGCAGCGAGCACATATATGTGAGACAAGTCATGTTCTGGACAGCCATGCACAGCTGTCACACCACAAAATGAAGAGTGTCTCAATCAGCTCATCCATGTAAATCATCAGATCACGACCAAGGAACTGTGTATGGAGATGAATATTGGCTACAGTGCATTGAAAACAATGGTGGCAATGTAGGTACATTGCAAATTTTGTGGCAGGTGGGTCCCACGAATGCTCATGTGGGAACAGAAGAACACCATATGTAGGATTGTTAGGACCTAATGAACCAATACAAGGCTAAGAGTGACAGTTTCCTGGATCACATTGTTACCAGTGTCAAGGCATGGTGCCACCACAAGCCAGAGTCAAAACAGTAGACCATGAAGTGGCAACATGTGAATTCCCCATCAAAGAAAAAGTTCAAGATGCACCCCTCAGTAGGTAAAGTGATGTGCCTTGTTTTTTGCAACAGGAAGAGGGTGATCCTTCTGAATTTTCTGGAATCTAGACACACCATCAATATCATGATGCTGGCTAAGCTGAAGACCCAAGCTTGCAGTCAGGCCAGATATGAAACCTCCCTCTTGCAACATGATAATTCCAAGTCCCATACCAGTTTGAAGACTGCAGAACACGTTGCCAATCTTGGCTGGACTGTCTTACCACACCCATCACATATTCTGGATTTGGGTCTTTCTGACTTCCACCTGTTCAAACCAATGAAAGATGGACTGCATGGTCAACATTTTCCTATGACACTTTCACAGCTCCTGTGAAGCAGTGGGTAATCTTGGATGGTGCAGATTTTTATGAGTGTGGCATGCAGACTCTTGTTCATTGCTGATGAAAATACAAAACGAGTGGTAGTGACTGTGATGAAAAACAATGTTTTGTATCTGAGAATTTACTCTATCAAATAGCATCATTGAGTTCTTTGTATCTGTTGTAGTTTTGGTGGAAATAAATAGGAGGCATTATTTTTGGAGTGACCTATGTACATAAAGAAAAGTCCTGTAACCACTGAAATCAGGGCCTGTAATGCAACCAAGGTATTACAATATATTTATATGGGGGGGGGGGGGAGGGAGGGAGGGAGGGAGGGGGGAGGGAGGGGGGGGGGGGGGGGAAAGAATGAATGTAAGTAAGGAAAAAAGAGCAGAAGTCTTTTTGATATCAATACAAACATCTTTTTACACAGAACACTTTCTTGAATGTCAGTGCTAAGACTTTAAAAGTAGTAGGAAGTGAGAAAATTAAAGGAGAAAGCTGGAATAGAGGACCAGGAAATGAAAGAATAGAAGGAGAGCAGAAAAGGAGCAGAGAGAGGCAGTACGTTGAAACTGAATGGGGGAAGTGCAAAATGAAAAATACAATACAGGCCTATTTTTATGCTGGCATGAAAAATTCATTTTGGTGGATTTACAAGCAATTGTGTATCCAAAACTTTCTGCTATATTCTGACCTTAGGTAATTCAGCACCTGATAGGTTCTGTTATATTCAGTCATATACATATAATTGCAAGAATGTTATTAGTAGAAAAATAAAAAGCAAAATGAGAAGGATTATCAGGGATATGTCCGCAAAAGTTTTACCTGGAATACTTTCTTTTAAATATATGAGGATGGCAATATTAAATGGCTATCTGAAAGGGAAAGGTTTTTTTTTTTGTTTTTCTATCTGAATCAAATTTCTTGGAAAACACAAATCTGACCTTCCATCCTCTCTGTTGAGAATTACTGACTTACCAAGATTTAGTCCATTGATATATGCTCTGAATGGAACTGGATGTATCTGAACATAATTGTAATTATATGTAAATACTATAATTTTATTACCATGATGCTATAGGTATTGATTACAGATAATTGTCTGAAGTCTATGGATATGGTTGCATAAAGAGCAAAGCTAGTAGCATCTGTTTGGTTTCATTTCTGGTCTTGCAGTTAGAATTTAGCTCACCACTACACTGAAAGGTAAATCAAAATATTTTGAAGTTTGCAGTCTTGAATCTTTGTGTACATTTGTGTTTCTGAACTTTGTAATGCAAAAAAAGAAATGTCAAAAGCTTCAAGGAAATGTTATTACACTTTCTAAGCAGTTCTCAGCTACGCTTCCCAAATTAGCCAGATTATCCTGCCAATATGTGAGCAATATAGCATGTTATGCTGAGAGAATGAAAAATTTTAGAAATGTGCAAACGTTATTCAAAATCTACAGAAAGTCATTTGTTCTGTCTTTAATCAGAAACAGGAAACAAGGCTGTGGAGTAAAAATATGTCTTTATTTATGATTTTACCACTGTATTCTAATTGCATTCAACACTGGTGGAAATGTGAAAATAGAAAAAAACAACAACCTGAGGTGGAACCTTACCTTCTACTAGTTGTCTCCTGAGTCTATCAAGGAGAGTAAGGGAATAGAGTAAAGCCTTGACGCAGCCATGTGCAACTCCTACTAAGGTGACATTTCAGTGTTTCATCCCATCAGACTGGGGTCACTTACAATAGCCTATCCTGCCAAAGATGAATTTGTAGCAGGCCTACCACTACACTCAGGCAAAGTAAAAAATGTCCGAAAATTTAACAAGCATAGGTTCTGGGCTTTGGTGAATGTAGGTATACTGAGGGGCCACTGATGAAAAGCAGCCTACATGTGTGATGAGCATTAACTCGTAAGGATAATGACAATCTATTTGTTAATGACAGTTTGTCATTTTGTTTTATCTACCACACCTGTCCTCTGCCTATTAAAACTGGTTACTTCTGCCATTTGCAATCTCTTGAAAGATTTAAATAGCCAGCAGAAAAGTGTTAAAGTTATATATCCCTTTTGTCATAGAAATCCCCTCTTCAGTATTATAGCAAGCATAGTCGCTAGCCCTGGTACCAGGAGGATGAATACCAGGAGGAGAGCCTGAGCCTCTCTTTGTACATCTCTCACCTTATTTCACCTCAATTGTGCTGTACAAAAACGGCCCACAAAGTCGACTCCAAGGTGGGAGTCACTCCTTCCTCCAAAAGCAGAGGATGCCTGGCACTGTCAAGAAGGCACCCACTCAACACACAATGCAGGACACAAGTGACTCTGGACAGACATTGCTGCCCCTGAAGCCTACCCCATGGCTTGGTGATTTTTGGAGAAAAATACACTGAAAGCCTTTTTTAATCTTACTTTTGCAGGTTAAGATAAACAATTTGTCCTCAGATTTGCTATGGGACAAATTTGCTTTTGCCTACACCACTTGAATTGGTGTGCTCTTTGGGCTGGGTAAGTCCTAAGCTCCTAATCACCTCTTCTACTGCTGAGAAGTGTCCAGAGCTGCTGGACTGGTCCTGTTCAGGGCTTTTGAGCGCTAGCACAAGCAAGTGTAATAATAGCATGATTACATTTGTCTTTCAAAGCCTGAAATGGCTGTTGCAGGTGGTGAAACCCTGAAAAAAATGTAAACTTCAAGTTTTTAAAAGCTCACCAACTTTTTAATGAGACTAGGAAATGGTAGAGCTGAAGTCCATTCCCTGGATGATGAGAGCAACATGGGTAGGAAATTGTACTAAGGCAGCCCACTCGCCTTGCAGCCTGCAGACTGGGCTCCTCCAGGATTCCCAGCATGGGGAAGAAGCCAGGAATGCCTCCTCTGGGAGTGCAGCTAATTAGGATATCCCGAAATCCAATGTCAAAACCTGGCCGGAAGCCTTAAAGAGAAACCTCAAATGTAATAACTGGATTAGAGGAACAGCATAGCCACTGAGAATTGCTTCATGTGGGTTGCTTTTACATTTCAGGAGGGAAGGATTCCTGTGGGATTTTCCTTTCTTTCTTTCTTTTTTCTTCTTCAGAAGATCTTAATGAATTTGTGAAGTTGTTCTTTTCTGTTTGGTTGCAGACTGAATGACATTGAATCAAGGAAACGGCCTTCAAATCTTCTCATTCACCTTACTTTTTGTTTTTGTATACTGAACTCTGAAATATGCTGATAGAATGAAACAGAAATATAGTGTGTGTATCTTTCACGCTGCTTTTGTCACTGACAAGGTGGCAGAATGTAGAGTGGGTCATTTTATTGCCAAGTACACCTACATTCTAAAAAATTAAAATCCAGCAAAAGCAAGGGGCTGCTCGTGTAGAAAAACTAAACATTTCTTACATGTGCAGTGTACTTCTCCTGCTAGCAAATTACAAGTTGTTTATAAACATTATTTCCTTGTTAAAATTTGCTTTGCTTATTTCTGTTGTAGGCAACACCTACTGATAGTATTCTAACAGTCTGAGGTATTACATTCTAACAGATTATGCCTGCTTTTGTACAGTGCTTCCATACATTTAGCTTTAAGCCTCTGAGTTCTTTTGAAACCAATAGAGTTGGATATCTGCTTAAGATGAAGCACGTGCTTGACTGTGTGGCTGGTCTGGAGCAAGGACATGACAGTGTATCAGTCAGAAGTTAGTCACATGCTTGGAGATACTCTCACTTCTCACAACATGAGAAAAGCAAAGGTTACACATAGGCAAATACCAGCTTAATATTTTACATCAGACATTTACATCAGCACTGGTCTTTCCCTTTAAAAAAATCTTATTGGAATCTTTTATCTAGATCTCTTTTTATGAGATGTTAATAGAGTCTTTATAAAAGCATAGGTTAGTTAAAAACTTCTGTTAGATAGTGGTGTCATTACTGGTGGGCCCATGCTGCTCTTTTGGCATTCATCAGCTGGAGGCAAGTGGGCTGTCTCACAGGGAGTTGAGAACTTGCAGGTTATCACTTTGATTAGCTGCTGTAGGCAACTGGTGGCTACTGTAATTGCCTCCACAAGTCTAAAATGAATATACATTTCCTCTGACAAGGAAACAGTAGGAATATATGCCTAGTGGAAACTTTAAGTTCCTATAATGCCATGGAGATCAAATTAAAAAAAAAAAAAAGGAGAGAGAAAACCTGTTGCTGCAGTACTTCATTAATTAAACATCAATTTAAAAAATACTATGGCATTGACAGGTTTAGGACTGGCTGCTGATACTCTTTGGCAGGGACAAATTTTCAAGTGGGTTAATGTGTGAGTCCTAGAAAAGATAAGAGCAATGCTATAATTGGGAGGCCGCCTCTTTAAAATATTAGTTTAAATTACAGTGTACAAAGTCTGCCTAATGATTTAAGTATTTTTAAGTAGGTATGTTAAAGTAGCTCACTCATTAGCAGCCGTCTGTAGGCAGTACTCAGATCAGGCAAAGTGTGGATTGGGAGAGGAGGGAAAGAAGAGCAGAAACTTTTGCAGTGCATTAATAGCAGAGGTTTGGGAATGGCAGGAGAAAACTGAGAAACTGAGAGCCAGCATTGCGGTCCACACCAAAATAGCCTCTGCACTCGCCTTTCCTCCCAGTTTTGATTTACATAAGCATCCTGCCTTGTTCCCTTGTGCTTATTTCTTTTCCTTCTTCAGAAAGCTCATTCTGAGTGTTTCTTTGGGAGACGTGCCAACCTCCAAGCCTTGGTGGTGGAAAAAACGGAGGAGCTCAGCTCCTGGCAGCTCCAACTCTTTGAGAGACCGTGGGGATGTGAGCTGAATGGCGAGCACTGGGAGAAGGTGTTTCAAGAGGAGTTGGCCCCACCACCAGCAATCCAGACAACCCCTTGCACTGGCAGACAGACATACAGTAGTCCAACAGTATATACAGAACAATGAATCCAGTGCATCACATTGTTTTTGCCTGTCCTACAGCTCTGTAAGAGGTGACAAGACTGCACCAGACTGAGACGAGACTCAGACCAACACTGCGAGTGAAATTTGGCTTGTGAATCAGAAAGGAAAACAAAAGACTGAGTGGCACTGATTTTCCTCTTTTGTCATTAAGGTGGTTGTTATTAACACTTTTTGGAAAAACAGGGTGAAGAATAAGAAAAAATCCTTAAAATCAGCTTTGTTATCAATTTTTAAACCTTTTCATTTTCCTATCATTTTCCTATGTAGTTTCATCATAGCACTGGAACTCAATTTGGGATATTTTAGAAGGGGAAGATTTTATTGAAAGTATTATGGTTAAAAAAAGAAGAACAGAGAACCCAGTCTATATTCTTTCTCTATACTCTCAAGAAAACAAGTTGGGTATTTGGCAATCACATTTTTCAGGATAAAAGTGGTGTGTGTGCTTTTCACACATTTTCTGCATAAATATTTTGAGATTCCTGTAAAACAGGACAACTGCTTTTTTTATTCTTCATGAATCAGCCCCTATGTTTGAAACAAATCGTTGCAGCAACAAGGAATGACAGCATGACAGCCTAGTAGGTTATTAATGGGAGTGACAGCCTGCAAATCAGAAATCATGGCAGTGCATCTGTATGAACAGCAATTTGTGCTCAGTTGAATAACCAGGAAATCCAGAAAATCAAAAAAGGTTCAGGGAGAAAATGAATCAAACAGAAACATTTTCAGATAACCCAAACTTCCTGGAAGTAATTGGCATATTTGATAAATAGAAACATTAAAAGTTTAATATTGCCCATTCTTAGGTTCACATACATGTGTTTTAATGTACACTAGAACACTAAAGCTGTACAAAAGAAATGAAGGGAAAAGAAAAAATGCTCAGTTTTTTTTTAATTCCAAGGGCTGCTCCAAAAGTAATGCCTCCTGTTTTGTTATGTTGGCCCACAGCGTCGGAGGCGGATGTTGGTGGTATGGCAGTTGAGACTTTGCCTTCCCACCAAGATCCCATTACATGTTGTTGCCGTGCGACAGATGGCAGCAGAGGGGCAGTCTAACAGAATGGCACCTAACATGGAAGTGTGTATGGATCACAAGTGCATCACTGAATTACTGTGTGGCACCCGCTGACATTCATTGATACTTGCCGAATGTTTATGGAGACCAAACAATGGATGTGAGCATAATGATAGACGGACTGCACGAGCAACATTTTCCCAGCAACAACACTGTCACTGCGTCTGTGAAACTGGGTCACCTCCGCTAGTGTAGGTTTTTATGAGAGCAGCATGAAGATTCTGTTCATTGCTGGCCAAAATGGATAGTTAATGGTGTTGGCTGTGCTGAAAAACAGTGTCCTCTAGCTGAGAATTTGCTCTATCAAATAGTGTCATTGTACTCTTTGCATTTGTTGTAGTTTCAATGGAAATAAAGAGGAGTAGATACTTTCAGAGCTGGCTATGTATTATTATTTTTATTATTACCTATTTGAGTGATGTCATCAATAAAATGAAATTGCAACCTACATAAATACTTTAACATATTTTACCAACAAATTTCATTAATTGTGTATTCTAGATAGCATTTAAAATCCTCCACAAAGGAACATCTCTAAATGCAGGTTCTTTGCTTTTTCTACTTGCTGATTGAGTTCTTCTGTAAAAGGAAACAAAACAAAATTGAATATCTTGAATCATAATTGAATATCAGGTCTTTAAACTAGGAACGAAGGGGGAAGGGGACAAAATAGGGGCTACTGGGGGTGAACGGGTCATTCGAGGGCTTGTACCAAACTCCATGAGCAATGACGGCAGAGTGCACAGGGAAGGAGTAGGGCAGGGGGATGCTGGGGATGCTGCTGTTCTAGGGGATCCTAGATCCCTTATAAAGGTGGTGAGACGGATAGCCCGGCTGAAGTGCCTTTATACCAATGCACGCAGCCTGAGTAACAAGCAGGAGGAACTGGAAACTGTGATGCACTCGGAAAGTTATGACCTTGTTGCTATCACAGAAACATGGTGGGATGACTCCCACAATTGGGATACTGCGATCGATGGCTATAGACTCTTTAGGAGAGATAGGCGAGGTAGGAGGGGTGGGGGAGTTGCTCTCTATGTCAGAGATTGGATAAACTGTGAGGAGCTCCCTACGAGAAACAGTCAGGAACAGGTTGAGAGCCTGTGGGTTAGGATTAGAGATGGGACTAATACAGGTCAGCTGGTGTTAGGGGTATACTACAGGCCACCTGATCAGGGGGAGGCTGTTGACGAGGCTTTCTTGCTCCAGATGCGTGAGATGTCTGGCTCACGGGCTCTTGTCCTGGTGGGGGACTTCAACCATCCGGACATCTGCTGGGAAAACCACACGGCAAGCTGCAAGAGCTCCAGAAAGCTCTTGGAATCCATTGACGATAGCTTTCTGGTTCAGGTATTGGACAGACCGACCAGAGGTGAAGCGTTGCTGGACCTGCTGCTCACAAACGCTGAGGAGATCATCAAAGGTGTCAAAGTTGGAGGCTGCCTGGGCTCCAGCGACCACGCCTTGGTTGAGTTTGTGATCTCAAGCGATGTGGGCCTGGCAAAGAGCAGGATCAGGACGCTGAACTTTAGAAGAGCAGACTTCAAGCTACTCAATGGATTGCTGGCCAAGATCCCCTGGCGCGCCGCCCTCAAAGACAAAGATGTTGAGGAGAGCTGGCTGCTCTTCAAGGATGCCCTCCTGGAAGCACAAGAGGTCTCCATTCCTCTGAATAAGAAAGTGGGCAGGCGAGGTAGGAAACCGGCATGGCTCAGCAAGGACCTGCTGAGAGAACTGAGGGCGAAGAAAGGGGTGTACAAGCTCTGGAAACAAGGCTGTGTCACCTGGGAAGAGTACAGGGATGCTGTCCGGACTTGCAGACGTGGGATCAGGGAAGCCAAGGCGCAGGCAGAACTGAACTTGGCAAGGGATGTGAAAAACAATAAGAAAACCTTCTACAGGTACATTGGCCAGAAGAGACAGGCCAAAACGGGTGTACCTACTTTGGTAAATTTAAAAGGAGAACTGGCTTCAACAGATGAAGAAAAAGCTGAGGTGCTGAATGAATTCTTCACCTCGGTCTTCACTGGTGGCCAGGATTCTAGTCTTTTTCACGTCCCTGAGCCCTGCATCCCCAAACCTCTATGTGGGGACCAAGGAGGTAAATCCCTCCCCACTGTAAGGGCAGAGCAAGTCCGACAGTGCCTCCTTAGACTGAATGAATATAAGTCTATGGGGCCGGATGGCGTGCATCCCAGGGTCCTGAAGGAGCTGGCTGAGGTGGTTGCCGAGCCGCTCTCCATCATATTTGAGAAGTCGTGGCTGTCAGGTGAGGTCCCGGACGACTGGAGGAAGGGTCACGTCACTCCCATATACAAGAAGGGGAGCAGGGAGGACCCGGGGAACTACAGGCCGGTGAGTCTCACCTCCGTGCCTGGGAAAATCATGGAACAGATCCTCCTGGACAACATGCTCGATCACATAAAGAATGAGCATGTGATCCGAGACAGCCAGCACGGCTTCACCAAAGGAAGGTCATGCCTAACTAATCTTGTGGCCTTCTATGATGGAGTGACGGCATTGGTGGACGAAGGGAAGGCGACCGATGTCATTTTCCTGGACCTGAGCAAGGCCTTTGACATGGTCCCCCACCACATCCTCATCTCCAAATTGGAGGGAAGTGGATTTGATGGGTGGACGACCCGATGGATAAGCAATTGGTTGAAAGGCCGCAGACAGAGGGTGATGGTCAATGGCTCTATGTCCAGGTGGAGGCCGGTAACAAGTGGTGTCCCCCAAGGGTCTGTCTTGGGACCGGTGCTCTTTAACATCTTTATCAATGACATCGATGAGGGAATTGAGTGCACCCTCAGCAAGTTTGCTGACGACACCAAGCTGAGTGGTGCGGTTGATACGGTGGAAGGAAGGGATGCCATTCAGAGGGACCTCGACAGGCTGGAAAGCTGGGCTCGGGTGAACCTAATGAGGTTCAACACGGCAAAGTGCAAGGTTTTGCATTTGGGCCGGAAGAACCCCAGGCACCCGTACAAGCTGGGAGGAGTGGTCCTTGAGAGCAGCTCGGCAGAGAAGGACCTGGGGGTCCTGATGGACGAGAGACTCAACATGAGCCAGCAGTGCGCTCTGGCAGCTCGAAAGGCAAATGGGATCCTGGGCTCCATCAGGAGAGGGGTGGTCAGCAGGGACAGGGAAGTGATTGTCCCTCTCTACTCGGCTCTTGTGAGGCCCCATCTGGAGTACTGTGTCCAGGTGTGGAGCCCTCAGTACAAGAAAGACATGGAGATTTTGGAAAGGGTCCAGAGGAGGGCGACTAAGATGATCAGGGGGCTAGAGCACCTCCCCTATGAGGACAGGCTGAGGGAGTTGGGCTTGTTCAGCCTGGAGAAGAGAAGGCTGCGGGGCGACCTCATTGCAGCCTATCAATACCTGAAGGGAACCTACACCCAGGAGGGGAGTAAACTCTTCATAAGGGCTGACAATAGCAGGACTAGGGGAAATGGATCCAAGTTGAAGGAGGGAAGATTTAGGTTGGATGTTAGGGGGAAGTTCTTTACGAGGAGAGTGGTTAGGCCCTGGAACGGGCTGCCCAGGGAGGTTGTGGATGCCCCGTCCTTGGACGTGTTCAAGGCCAGGTTGGACGGGGTCCTGGGCAACCTGATCTAAATGTGTATGTTTGGTGGCCCTGCTAGGCAGGGGGGTTGGAACTACATGATCCTTGAGGTCCCTTCCAACCCGGGTGATTCTGTGATTCTGTGATTCTGTGATCTTCTATTTCTCCCTCCTGTAATAGAAACTGTGCTATGGAAAGTACAGTTCTACACATTTCCAGTTCACACACAAGCTTATGGAGAGACTGGCCATGAACCTGTAGAAGTAGGATTAAATTGTACATGTATATTTTAGGCTTCATTTAGGATGTTTCAAGTTTGGCAAAAAGTTCTTACAATACTCTGGATTATAATCTGAACCCAATTTTACCATCTCACAGTTACTGGTCACAGAATCACAGAATGGCCTGGATTGGAAAGGACCTCAAGGATCATGAATCTCTAACCCCTCTGCCACAAGCAGGATCACCAACCTCGCCATTTAATGCTAGACCAGGCTGCCCAAGGCCCCATCCAACCTGTCCTTGAACACCTCCATCCACAACCTCTCTGGGCAGCCTGCTCCAGCACCTCACCACTCTTATATTAACAAACTTCCCCCTGACATCCAACCTAAATCTTCCCTCCCTCAACTTAAAACCATTTCCCCTTGTCCTGCAGTTATCTACCCTTTCAAAGAGTTGACTCCCCTCCTGTTTGTAGGCTCCCTTTAGGTATTGAAAGGCTGCAATGAGGTCACCCCACAGCCTTCTTTTCTCCAGGCTGAACAAGCCCAGCTCCCTCAGCCTGTCTTCATAGGGGAGGTGCTCTAGTCCCCTGATCATCTTTGTGGCCCTCCTCTGAACCCTCTCCAACAGCTCCCTATCTTTCTTGTACAGGGAGCTCCAGATCTGGATACAGTACTCCACATGGGGTCTCACAAGAGCAGAGTAGAGGGGGACAATCACCTCCCTGTCCCTGCTGGCCACCCCTCTTCTGATGGAACCCAGGATACCATTTGCTTTCTGAGCTGCAAGGGCACACTGCTGGCTCATGTTAAGTTTTTCATCCATCAGGACCCTCAAGTCCTTCTCTGCAGGGCTGCTCTCAAGGACTGCTCCTTCCAGTCTGTATGGATGCCTGGGATTCCTCCTGCCCAAGTGCAAAACCTTTCACTTTGCTGTGTTGAACCTCATTAGATTCACCCAGGCCCGTCTTTCAAGTCTGTTGAAGTCCCTCTGAATGGCATCCCTTCCTTCCACTGTGTCAACTGCACCACTCAGGTTGGTGTCATCAGCAAACTCGCTGAAGATGCAATGATACCAGCCATCAGTGATCTTTTAGTGCATTTTATAGTTGATCTAAACCCTGAATTGGAGTTTTCTGCACCGTGGTGACTGTAAACATGCAACTCAGTCCAGATTTTGCTCTTTCTTTTGGTGTAAATTGTTTAACCTAGAAGATGTTGATCCCCCAATGGTACGTTCCAAATACAATAATACTTAGACAGTAAAATTTTGATTTATGTCTTTGGCGAGGACTGTAAGATCTGGAAGTGTGAATCTCTTTTTACAGATAACACATTAAGCTTTGCATAGCTTTCATGTTGGACAGTGATTACTGAAAGTGTGTAATCTCAAGGTAAAAAAAAGTTCTGCCCCTAGTTGAGTGGGACAACTCTATTCACCATGAAGAGCATTTTTCTGATAATCAGGTCATCCATATCTGAAGCATTAACTTCCAGTGCTCCAACAGGAGAAAGAGACAAAAATCATATAAAGTTATACACAGTCAGAAGCCCAATGTCCTACACCATTACTTCCTCCCCAAACAATTTAACTATTCCCTGCTTTGTCTGCAATGTCTTATTGATGTTAGCACAGAAATTGCTGTATCTGGCAAATCTCAAAATCCATCCTGATTTGCAAGGAATCTACTTTTTTATTATTTGTTCTGAATCTGCCTGATAGCTTTATTTATTTATTTATTTATTCTCTAATAGTTTTTTGTTTTCTTTTTCCTTTCTCCTCTGGCATTATCAAGCATGGAGACTTTGAATTTCATGTTTAAGTTCCAGTGGTACAGTAGCAATTTTGTGTCACAACTTTGTGTTTGATTTGCATTAGACGTTAGTATACTACTGTGGGTAACCCCCAGGCAGTGTTATCATCCTGTTCCTGAAATGGAAAAAAAAGTGTATGCCTTCTTGAAACACTAAGAAATTAAATAAAGCATACACACACACACACATACACACAGACCTAGAAGAAAAAACACATTTGTTGAAAAGCTTTTTAATGCCAATACAAAATATAAACAAAACGTGGTTTCTGAATGTAATATCAGGACAAATAATCCTCTTGCCCATCTGTTACACTAAAATGGCCGCAATGGTATTGTGTTGTGAGAATACATGTGCCAGTAATGGATGAGATAAAAGCAGACATATGCTAGCAAGAAAGAATAAAAAATGTTCATGATAAGTTATGAGCTGAACCAGGATGGAGAAATATATTCATACATGAGAGTACCATATCTGCCAATCTATGTGTAAAGCAGATATTTCCATACTGCGTATAATTGTTCCAGTTGCTTAATGCCTTCATCCCAAGGGACCTCAAGAATGCAACATATCACCAGCAACAACCTGGGCAAGGTTAATCTTAAATAAAGACTTCCTCTTTTGCCTTAGAAACTGCTCATGAATCTACTGAATGACCTTGGTAATTACCTCGCATTCTTGGAACGATTTCAGCTTACCTGTGAATATGTTTTAGGGCTTGACCAAACAGAAAAAGCAATAAGTCTCTTTTCAAAGAATAAAGAAACAAAAATAGAGCATTTTGTGGTTTATCTCTATAAATTTTGTGAAGCTGTACATGGGGTACAATGAAGTAGAACAGAGATTGCCTCTTGCAAATTGAAAAATTGGCAATGACAGAAAGCTGTGAGACCTGGAAGTCAGTACTTTGTATGAACTAAATGGGTCTTCTTAGTTACAACCCTGACCAACTTCAATTTGACCGAAAGAGAACTAAAACAAAGATGGTGACACAGAGACTCCTTCATCCTCTGCTGCCAATAAGCCTCATCTTACCCCCTGGAATAAAGTTGGTTGAAAAAGATTATTTCCTACAGGAAATTCCAAGAACTTAAAATACTGATTCTCTCCAGATAGAAACAAGTGCAAATTGAGAATTTTTCACAAAATGAAGCTTTCCAAAATATTTCATTTCGACTGCAGTGAAATACTGTGAGGTTCACAGTAAAATATCCAGAGACACCAGCACTGGAAACTGTAGGTGGATAGGCAGAGCTGAGATAGCAAAATTCCTGGGCACCTTTACAAATGTTGTTCCATTTGATCCCTGGCCTGGTTTTAAACTAGACCAATCTTCCTCCAGCAGTTAAGCTGACTATGCAGAAAAGGTGTGGAGAGGAGCAGTCTGTGAAAACAAACACAGCATTCTCAACAGTCAGTTTGTCATCTTCATGCAATTAAACTCAGGAATCAGTCTTGCGGTCTAACACTCTGTAGAATGGTCCTTCCACAGACACGGAGCTCTCAAGTAGTGGGCAGCTTCAGCAGATTTGTACCATAACAGCTGCAGAAACCTCAGCAGGCTTTCACTACCCATCAGATATCTTTTCCTTTCTTCCTTCCTGTATTCTTCCGTGTGCCATGCCCAACAACATGTTGTATCTTCACAACAGTTCCCACTCTGCAGTGCAACACCCAGCAGCTAACAAAAAATCAGTGTGCTGCCAATGGTGCTTTTTCTGCCAGTTCCTATGGTGCTACTATTTTGTCATCATACACATTCATATTTATTCAACTTTTCCCCTTTGCAATATTTTAAGTTTTAAATTACATGAGGGAAATATGGAATATAGTGTTCCCGAGCACTAAGTGTAAAAGACAAATGTAAAACAATTGATTTAATTCAATTTGTATTTTCATTTATAGTGTGAATTATAATGTTCATTATGTTATAGACTAATCAAAGACTGGTGAGAGGATGAAAGAAAGAAAGAATTCAGTTCTGTGTTCATCTATTGCAGGGATATACTCAGACACTGGAACCCCCAGGGCCAAGGATCCTCTGAAGAAAACCAAACTCTGGATTGTATTGGAGTTCCAGCAGGACAGAAAGCTGAATCTGACAACCCAAACACGACAGGTGATTAAGTTATTTCATATGTTTTTTTTTTTTTTCTTAAGAATCTATGAATACACGCTCTGAAAATCCTTCATCTTTAGTTCTGCCCAAAAATCCATACAGCAGTTTATGTCATTCTCAAATGCCTCTGAAAATTTTGGGCAAATCTGAGATGGAATGAACTGCTACTCATCTTAATGAAAATATTTCTCAGAACTAGTACTGAACCTGAACCAAAACCACAGAGCAGAACTACACAGATTGCTTTTGACTATTTAGATCCAGGACTGCTGTTGAATTCCGAATCAAGTCTGTTATTTCAAATAAAAGATCAGATCCAAAATAAACAGCATGCTTAATTCTCTATTTTTTTTAAAGTGAAATAAAAAAAATTAACTTTTTTTGGACTTCCTCTCTAGACTTTTCTTGTGTTGTCCTTCTTCTGTCTACCATGACAGAGATACTGAGATCAGACAAGGTTCACTTATGTAGAGGCTTTCTATGAGCAATGGAATTATGATAAATTTACATCCAGAATCAAGCAATTAGTTTAGGAGGAATGAAAAATTAATCATGGGAGAGAAGATGAGATGGAGATTAGTTTACTAAGGTAAATTATTCCAGATTTTTGGCGGTGACTGCTCATGAATGAACAATAAGAAATGCTAGATTCTCAGTACTCCTTTGGAAGGAACTATGTGGCATCCACAGTGCAAGACTGCTACACAAATCTGAACACATGTTGAAGTTCCTCTACTAATTCTTTCATTCCTTCAGCATAATGCAGGAAACATCTCAAGATCATGGTGAGAGTTCACTGTGCTCAGATACTCTGAGATAAATGGTTACAGGTTGTTACCAGAAAATGTAGTTTCAAGAAACACTTCAGCTTTTTTAACCTGTTTTATTTTGGAAAAAGACTGGGGACTGCAAAGTCCTCAATATTTTTCTTATTTACCAGCATCCTCTGTTTGGACAAATACTTGCATTTGCAGTTCATAATTTGCTTCATTGTATTGCATATCTTTCAGTGCTTCATAAATAAACAGCTTGATGACTGCATAGGGCTCTTGAGCCATCTTGTACATAGGCTTCCTCTTGTACAGGGGAAAAGGAATCCATTTGTAAACATAACAATTAATTACTTGATGCAATCTCATGTTCCAACAAGAGCTTCCTGTGACATATTGTTCAGGTCATTTAGAACACTTTTACGAAAGGATTTTGTTTGCAAAAGTGCTCCGTGTGTGAAATTTAGGTGCCTGAAATGTAACAAATTTTGAAGTCTGCGGATGCCAATACTTTCACTTTTAAAATTCCCCTGATATTCAGAGTTCTGCTTCTGTGTGTAAACACAAGTTACATCATTTTAGTATAAGTGGTTTAGTATTTTTTTTTTATCTCTGAGTCTAGCTGGAATCTATATACTATGCTGACGTCTCCAATCAACACGGTATGCTAGAATTATTTTGAGCCTTACTTAGCACACCTAACTATCTGAGTTCAATAAAAAAATATACATTATCAAATGATCTTCTATGCTCCTCACCCCTGCAACTGAACTGTAATTAGAGCATTGGCTTCAGATGTACGACTTCCAGTTCTTTTTTCAGCTTCAGGAAAAATTACCCATGTTCTTCATTTTTTACTGGTCTTTACTCCATTGTGAGTCATTTTATTTCCTTCTGCCACTAGGAAGAAAGAAATAGAAGGGTTGTTAGCATAGAAAGAATCTAAGCCAGGAAACCAAATGAAAGCTATTGGATGCCTCAGGTAAATCTCAAGGACCACCTGCACTTAATTTTCTCCTGCTTAATAAAGGATGATATCACTCTCCCTCCTAACTAGGTGTTGTATTAACAAATACGTGAGGAAATATGAAACTTCAATACCAGTCTTTTATGGATTAGATACAGAAGAGCTAGAAGCTATAGTTACTTGGTACAGCTTTATTCTAGACTGGAATCAAGGCTGGATGTTCTTGCAGCTGAAGAAAGACTATTCCTCTTCACTGTCTGCCACCTTTTGTCAAGATGACCAGGACACTTGGCAAGTGAATAAATGGCACAATACTGAGGTTCATATCCTTCCATTTTCTCCCTCAAGCAGTGTCACTTTTAAATTTAGCTAATTACATTGTGGGTAATTACAGGTTTATCTCAATCATCTTTTTCTTTTTTAAAGTTAATTTGGTTTGATTTTCTCAGCAAAGGCTGTTTATTCTAAATAATTGTACTTTTCTGCATAAGGTATGTGCTGGTCTTCAATGATACCGTTGAAGGTCAGCTTCTATCACAGGTTCTCCAAAACTTTCCCATAAATGAAGCCCCAGAAGGTCTTGAGGACAGCATTTCTTTCTAATCTGGAAGGCCAAATGGTCTCAGCCAAGGTGTCTGAGAACATCTTTGGGTTAAAAAACAGCCTGGAATATGTCTTGGACTCCTGCCTCAGAAGCTGCAATAAGATAACTTTGCTGTAAAAGCATTTTGGCAGAGTGAGTACTGTAGGTAATAAAGATCAGCCAAATTCTCACATCAAATCTAGAATTATTTCTCCTTTCAATCACCATTTTATTTTCTTGATGTCACCTATTCTGAAACATGAGTCATTAAGCTTTTTATCCACGTTATTTAAGGACAAGCTGGCTTTTAAAAGCTTAGATCAGCTTGTTGCTGTGTTTCAAATGACTAAGGACTGGGATGTCCCAGTATAGGTATGTGGTAGAGGAACGGAAAACAGGTAACTTACTGTGAGAAAATGACATGTTTCTACAGTGGGAAAAGCCTTATTTCCAGTTAGACACTGGCCTGCAGAAGGAGTTTATCTCCATGTTGCTTAACATGTACTCCCTCTGATAGATAGGAAAGTAGGACTAATCCTAGAAGAAACATCCATTTGAGTCACAGCCATTTGATCACCAATGAAGAAACCCAGTTTTTAGACAAACAAATCAACTTGGTCTAACCCAAACTTTTAAAATATTCTTAAAATTTGAAGTAGGACATTAAAATTAATAATACCAATATAACAAACAGAATTTAAATAAAAAACATTAATAGATATTCTGTACATTTTTAGGGATTTGTATAAAATTTTCTAGCCACTTTTTAAAAAAATCACCTTTGGAAAGAGTTTAAAAAATCTCTACAGTCTTGTAGAGAGATTCTGAATTCTGTATAAATTTCTAGATACAATTTATTTTGTAAGATTTAAGTTTTGAGCTGTGGTTAATATAGCAATTTATTTCTGAACATTTGTGAAATTTCTTGGACTAAGAAGTCTTTTCTCCTTATTTCTTACATTTTGCTGAAGTATCCTCTTACAAGCTATTTTTCACAACGTACATTTATATTCTTTTGAACTTTTTGTTTTGTTTTATTTTGAGAAGGAATTCTTTATTCCACATTTTGCAAGAGAGCACTAGTTATGTAATTTCTGTTTAGAAACAGGAAAGTTATCCTCTTCCACACTTCCTTGAATTTCAGTGAAAACTTAAAAAAGCCAAGAAAGCAGAGTCAACTGATTCTAATTCAGAAGCAGGATGAAGGAAGACTTTTCCCTGTCTACAAGCACTGTCATATGATCATCCTACTGTAAATACAAACATGTAATTTAACTGGCCACCACTACAACAACTACTCACAACTGTGGCAAGAATTTCATAGAAAGCACATAGCCAGGTTTTGTGCCCAAATAATTTTAAGACATACATACAGTCAAGCACTTTATTGGGTCAGCGCAAAGACCAAGAAATTGAACAAGTAATAGAAAATACATATCAAAATATAGAGTGAGGAGGACGTGGGATGCATAAGTAGATGAGCAGATGAATAGGTCAGTCTCATCAACGTTTGGATAGTTCAGTTGTTGCAAGTCTATTTATTCAGTGATAATTCTAAGAGATATCCACCGATAAAAATTTTGAAGAAATATAGAATCTTGCAGAGTATAATTTGCAGCAACAATCCAAATTGTGCGGCATTTAAGAATGTCTTACATCCCTAGAAGAGGAAAGTTGCTGAGATGGAACCAATTCACTAAAACAAATGTTGAAAAGCTATGAAATGTAATAGAAATTGTGGATTATCATTTAACTTTGGTGGTTGGGGGTCTGTTGATAAATCTTTAGCTGTTTAGCTAAACCTACTCAGAGTTTTCAGATTTTAAAAGAAGACGGGTTAGTTGAGTCCCCAGCTTCATTTCATCTAATAATAATTTGTTAATGCAAGAAAAAGTGCCCTAAATATATATAAATATATATATATATATATATTTTAAAATAGAGTTTAAAATTGTAAAAATGATACTATAAACTCCCAGCAGAAAATACAGGTGATCTTCCCAAGGTCTAAACTGATGAATTTCTAAGAATTCTTTTGTATGAAGCAACAGTCTGGTTATCCATTCTTCATCTTAATTCTGAGATAATGGGCTGTGCTTCTATATCCTTGCAGCACTTCTTCATCTTCCTTGTGCTGACTTTTTTTAGCTCAGTGGATATCAGGTGACTCAGCATTCAAGATCTCTGGAGCAATTTGTTGAGCTGCCTCAACAGTGACTGTGACTCATGCAATTAACTGTTGCTGCATAAGTTCTTGCTTTCTCACCTGAAGTCAACCAATTTCCAAAACCGAACAGAAAAACAATCAAGGATTTTTAAACTGAGTGTGGTGGTAGGAATATATAATCCTCCTTCACATTTAAAAGAAGCAATTCCATAGCTGTTAATATAGCTCTTCATCAACTGACTTAGCTTCAAGAAAAATGTAGGCAGAAGCACAGGTGATTCAGACCAATGTCTCAGTTTGACTAGGCCACTGAAGTGGGAGACTACATCTACAATCCTTTTTCTAATGAGTCAACGTTTCATTTTTAAATTAAAGAAACAATAGAAAGGTGATTCGGATCTGAGTTTCAATTTCAGCAGAGATACATTTCCTACTGTTGACACTGGCATATGTTATAGAATGACAAATAACATACTAAGAAGGAATAGTGTACTTGAAACAATTTGTTTTCAGTTTAAGAAATTATGTAAACTGTAATCTCTGGATCTGGCTAGGTAGTAAAGCACGTATGACTGAGTCCATCCATAACTCTATCTGTTCTCCCTTCTTGTCACGAACTTTCATACTTACTGGGGAAAAATAATCCCTTCCCTGATGCTCTGTAGAATTCTAAATACAGCCCAATATTTAACAGGAAGATTTTATTTTTAACCAAGGCATACAGATACACAAGCTTTTCTTTCATCTTGCTTAACTAGCCCTACAGAGTAATTGCCAGCATGATCAAGATAATATTAGGAAAACGTATCTGTCCTTTTCTGTCTATAACTTTTCAGTAGGGGAGAAGAGAACATTTAGCAAGTTCCTTTTCTGCACTCTATTCCAAGAGATCTGTGGACAAGAAATTCTGACACTTGAGTTTTCAGGAGAAGCTGTTTCCAAGGTATTAATATTACAAGCCCTGTTCTCCCTCATTTTTCTGTCTGACCATTTTTATCACTTTAATCAGATTTTATTCAGGTTGTCTCCTCTTGAGTCCTTAAACTGGGAGCACTGATGATCATCTGAATGCAAAGTTTACTGTGTGGCAGTTACTGCTCTCATACTGTAGCTGTAATTTTTTAAATTATAGAAAATATCTGTGAAATATAAATACGGAAGTTAAATTGCAGTGACAGTGGAAATTAGGTCAGTATAATAAACCAGTAATACTAGGTAGGAAGTGAAGAATATGCTAGTGGATAATAACTGATGAAATCAGGTAATTCTGTTCTCGAAGCCATAAATATAAAGATTCTCTATGTGGCAAAAGTTACATTTTTCTGAATAATGACTAATAATGTTTAGCTACATTTAAGAGGTTGGCTCAGATGTTATCAGTGTAAATGGGAATATCCTATTTAGTATGAGAGAAACTGGCTAAGACCTCAAATGCTCTACATTTTCTAAACACTATACAAATATTGTCTAAATAAGCAAGGCTCCAAAAGACTCTGTAGAGAACAAAGAGCAATGCAAGCTGGAGTGCCTTGAAGTTTACGAAGTAGATCACATTGTTTCACAGCTTCTGAGGACCAGCTTGTGATGCTCTTTGCTGCTGCATGCAGCATGGGAAGGAGAATAATATCTATATACATTTGACAGCAACTATGTTCACAAGAGAGAGCAAGGCTGGGACTTCCAGGCACCCAAAGAGCAGAATGGTTACTCTCAAATGACTGTGGACAGTGGTAAGATGAAGGATCTTTCCTAATTGCCCCTGCTAACCAAATGATCTGAGCTGTCTTATATTTATATCTTGTGGTTCCCTTTTTTTTGCCAGGAAAGAGAAGTGGTGAAGCAGAGAGAGAGAGGACAGAGTGCTAGGAATCCCCTGCTCTGGCTCCTACATGGGATCAGGACAAGTAAATTTTTGGATCTGGAAATTATAGAGCTCTCCAGGATACACCAGGTTAGATGAAGTGTAGCATCCAGGATATATGAACACTTTACATGCTTGTCAGCTGATTCAACCCATATAGGATCTTGAAATGAAATGCTTAAATATTGCTATACTGAAGTAAATATTTGAGAGAGCAAATAAAACTAAAAAACCAATACTACAAACTTTGATTCATGTAAATTGATGCTGGCCATACAAAAAATCTCACTGGTTACAATAGCTAAAGTCTAATTCAGAGAGCAAAGATTTGTAGCATCAAGGATTAACTAGTAATATTAACTAGAAATCCAACACTACAAATCAAATGTGCTAAGCTGTTCTTTCATTTCTGTATTGCCTTAATGCATAGAGTCTCCAACCAGTTTTGAAACATTTTGTTGCATACAAACATGTAACAGTGTCTGTCCTCAAACTGTGAAGAAAAGGTATTACAGGAGGAGAGAAGCATTGTTTTACTGATGAAGAAAATAAGCCTAGAGAAAGAATAGAATCGTTTTGATGTTATGACTCTACTGTGCTGTCAAAATCTGCTACTATAAGCAGGTCAGCTTTAGGAACTGATATAAACAATACAGGAGTAAGTGTAAGCATGTTGATGTAAGTCTGTCCATAACACAATTGATTATAGCTTGCCAACCCTGTTTAATACTTCAGATTTTATCAAAGATCAGATTTACTTTAGTGTAAAAACCACGGCAGAACCCCCAGTTTGACCCCAATATTGAAAGTGACCCCAATATTCTGAGCTACTTGAGCCTTAAGTCCTTCTGGCTCCTCTACCTGAGATGAAGAAAGGATAAGGATTTGTACAAAGGTAAGGATTATTAACACCTCTGTAGAGGTAGAGAAGATGAAACGCACAGATTGAGCTATTAGCCCAAGGACCTAAAAAGAGAACAAAGGCTTGAGAAGAATACAGACAAAGCTGCTTTCCCATTTAGTTTGTTTGACAGTACTAACTAAAATGTTGTGTAGTTAGGTGGTTGCACAGAATATTGCCTAGGACCCAAGTCTTGCTGCTCCTTCTAAGCATATTATATTCATTTTGCATTATTACAATATATGTTTTAAAATTGGAGGTGTGTAATAGCACAGTTCTGTGTCATCTGAGCATTTCTGATACTTTTCTTACAAGTTTGAGAAATGAAAGAGGTCAAATACCAAAAATAGTGTAGTCTTCTTTTTTTTCTGAACAATAATAAAAAGACCATCCATCACACTGGCAGGCTCATATCTTATGTGACCACATACAAAACACACTCCAACTGAATGAACAGCTGTCAGAGCAGTCTCTTGTCAGCACGTGGGCTGAAGTTCGCTAATGCATGTGCACACGTGCAAGCATTCACATCCTTATCTCACAATGATCAATAACTAGATTTGCAAATGTATTTGTACTAATGATTTACTCTGGATGCACTGGCTTTCTTACGTTCTTTGGCCCAGCTATCTCCCATCATCTTTTCACAATAGGATTATCCACCGTGGAGGAAGATTTTCCATGAGTAAAATCAGAATAGCTGAAGAGTCAAAGTGATTTTTGTTCTTTTGATTCTTTCCATAAGTCTGAGATAAATGATTTGTTTCTCACAATTTTAATGCTGGATACAAAGGCAATGAAGAAACTAAGATTAATCCACGTGGATCAGAAATATCCATACAGCAAAAGTCACAGTGGAGGGAAGAGTGTTCTTATAGACAAGAACTATTTATCTCTAGGGTAAACCTGAAGAACTGCTCCATAGAAGTATTCCCAAATCTAAGCCCAAATAGTTGCAGATTTTCTTCTATTGTTATACATCTGTTGTCATGCTCTGGACTTCCAAGCAGACTTACTTTCCATAAACTTGACAGATGGATTTGTTCTGCCTGTTCTTTAGAAAATTTCAACACACCAGCATTGTGACTACAAACTTTGCAATTCACAATCCCTACAGAAAGCCTTACCTCCTTCCTGAATATATGTGTATTTTGAGGATAGGCCTGGTCTTTTAAGTAAGACATCCTGACAACTGCAAGAAACTTCTCCACTGACAGGATGGGGAATGTGATTTTTCAGCCCTAAATACTTAGCAATCTCAGCTGTATTCTCTTGGTAAAAGAATTCTTGGTGAAGCTTCTGATTAAGTAAGGTGCCTGATCTGAATATGTCCCACAGTCATTACATGAATTGTCCAAAGAGTGTCACGCAGTGAAGATGAAAGCACACTTACTATCCGCATATATTTCTTGGTGTCTTCAGGCATCACTTTCAGGATCCCAAAACTCCATAGCAAGATACTGCCAGAATGCTAAGAACCATATCATTGAAAAATAAATTCAAGGCATAAACACATCCATTCCTACACTTGGCATAAATATTTTTTTTTCAATTAGACAAGATGTTCTGAGTAACATAAATCCCTTTTATAGTTCTAGCTGGTTTGACACTTAATCAGTTACCTTCCCAAGCAATGAATGCTCAACACTTAACTTTTTAACTTTCCTCTCAGAGAAGTGCCATCAATTTGCAAGGTGATTTAGAATGCAAATCATGAATAGTGCTCAATACTGCTAGTGCTAGTCCTTTATGAATCAAGGTGCTATAAAACTTCGTCAATATCTCTATTAAACACTTATTGACTGAAGTTTTACAGAAGCCTTATTCACAAGGGACTTGTGCTCCCCATGTGAACTTAGATCATCAGGAAAGGCACAGACAGTGGCTTGCATTTTTCTACTGCCAATTAGAAATAATATCTATCTTTACATACACTGTGCTCGTAGCTGAAATATATATGGGCATAAATACACAGAAGTGAAAAATCTAGTTGTCAAATAATGTCAGAATAGGACACAAGATTGTATTTTCTGAAACATTACTATAAAATCATATTAAAAACATATTATGAAAAGAAAAAAAAAGAGTTGATATAGTTTATTTTAAATGTTGGCACTGGAAGAAAACTCAATAGCACAAGGTGCAGTAGACCCGTTTTCCAGTCTAAAAAGATTACATTACCATTTCTGGTAGATCTAGTAGATATGAGTTTACTTTTTCATGATTCTTAAACTGGGATGCTAATAATCTTAATCTGGTTAAAATCAAGGGAGATTTGCTTTTGATTTCACTGATATCAAAATTTCACCTTATGTGAAACTAAAAGGGATTTGATTAAGGGATTAAGATCTGTGTGGTCGACATGATAAGTTTATAACCCAAAAGTAGCAACATTGCTAGAAATTAAAAACATAATATATACAGATAATTTAATAATCCAAAACTGCAACATGAGGATATCATTCAAGACTAATTCAATTTTAAGCATAATTTTCAGGATTTAGTTTTAAGCACTAACATTTATGTCTTCCTAACTTTCCTGTCGATGGGCAGGTGAGAAATCTTTTTAAGTGGGTTTATGCCAATTTAGACAGCTCAATGTTCAAAGAATCTATGAGAAGCAAGTTAATCCATCTTTCTAATTGTTTTAATATGTAATATCAACATAAAACAGCTGCATCAGGACTGAACAGCTATTTAAAAACTCTTGAAAAGTGTTTATTAAGGATTTTTCTTCATTACTCCACCTTTATGGTAACTCAAAACCTCCCTGAAAATACCAAGGTAATTCAAGTTTAAGGTGTTTCTTGGTATGAATACAGTCAGCCAGCTAGGATCAGTTCCAACATCTAATGCTACTCATTATAGTGGTGCCAATTAAAAACAAACGAACAAATAAAACACAAATAAACACAGAAATAAACCCTGCCATTTGTCATTTGATTAAAAACATTTTTCGATCCTCTAAATCCAGGTGCTTTATAGCTTCTCCAAAAGTAACCTTATCTATGGGGTACTGTGCCTTTTGGTTAGGAAGATCAGGTAAGATGTTGGCCTTATAAAACAGTTGCAATTTTGAAAATAATACTACATGAAAGATGTCTCGATAAAGAAAAAAAAGTTTGATTTATGCATACTGTTCAATTTCATATCAATTTTCTTATTTTTTTTTTCATTAGAAGATACATTCTAGAAAGAAAAATGATAAATTGTCAGAATTTTGATAAAGAAAACTTTTCCAATGAGAAATTATTTTTCAGTTAAATTTTCTCTTTGATGCTATTTGAAATTTAAATTGTATTTTAAATGCATTTAACTCTTTTAAATGCATTTCAGCTGTTATTTAAGAAATAGAACATTGAAAATTAAATATTATGACTTATAAAAGCCATTAGTTTTGTTTACCTTGAATTATTTCTTCACATTATCTGTATGTAAAATTTGTTTTCAAAATGCAGCAATGATCTTTTCTTTGGTGTTACAGAATTGGTAATGAATAAAACAAACAAACAAACAAAAATACAAAAAAACAGTGCACAATGCAAATGTGTTTCTAGTTTTAAAATAATCACAGAATCACAGAATCACAGAATCACCCGGGTTGGAAGGGACCTCAAGGATCATGTAGTTCCAACCCCCCTGCCTAGCAGGGCCACCAAACATACACATTTAGATCAGGTTGCCCAGGACCCCGTCCAACCTGGCCTTGAACACATCCAAGGACGGGGCATCCACAACCTCCCTGGGCAGCCCGTTCCAGGGCCTAACCACTCTCCTTGTAAAGAACTTCCCCCTAACATCCAACCTAAATCTTCCCTCCTTCAACTTGGATCCATTTCCCCTAGTCCTGCTATTGTCAGCCCTTTTGAAGAGTTTACTCCCCTCCTGGGTATAGGTTCCCTTCAGGTATTGATAGGCTGCAATGAGGATAATCTGACTCTAAACTTCAGAATTGGCCTCAGAATCTATCAGCTGTCTGTATGCTATGTGCTATTTAATATACATCAAATGAAAGGAGTTCACAAGTCACCTCTGTAGCTTGTCATAAGTGCCATCTAATTGATGTACATACAGCAGCAGAGTATCCTGTGGCAAGAAGAAAACTTTTGACCTTAGCTGCTTTTGGAGAGCACAGAGAGTTCGGGATTTATTCAAATTGTTTGGGTGTATGTGACATGGTGCTAGAAATATTCCTTTCTGATATATCAGGAGACTTTTATCAGTTGGTGGCCACAGACTAACTGATCTTAACTAACCCAGTTGATGAAGGGCATTATGTGACCCAACAATGAACTTCTCTGCTATGAGAGCAACTAGTCCGCACGTGGGAAGGTTTGCTTTTAGCTCTGTTCAGTTTCTGCTCAGAGGCTCAGGTTGGCCCTTATTTTAACTGCACCCATTCAACCGTTAATATAAATTATGCTTTAGTTCTAGAAGTAGAAAAATGTCATCTATTTGGCTTGTAATAATTTGGTGGTGCTCAATATGTAAATTACCAACTACTGCCATAATTAGATGGTCAACAATTCTTATGGAGAACAGAAGCATTTAAATTGCATCTATTTGGTGAAAAATAAGTGTTTCTCAGCAGAGGCTATTTCACCTACTCAGCCCATGATTAAAAACTCATTGGTTGAAGATTTAAATGGGTTTAGGATTGGCATGGTGTCACCATTGTGCAAATCCTTTGTTAAATATTAAATAATAGAAAAATGTCTTAGGGTCATGCAGTGTGTGATTTATGTGACAAAACCCATATGGGCTGTGTTTGTCAAAGGCAACTCATGATTCTGAATTGTTTCGCTGAATAGCAGAGAATATTTTTGTTGTGGTGGTGGGTGGGAAGAGATTTGTTTTCTCACTATATTCAGTGCGGTAAAGATTTCTCTCTGTCTTCAGACACCTTTCACATGAAGAAGCCAAGCCCTGGGGCTAAGCGAAGGAGACGGGAAGGGATGGATGCCCCTCCCTTTACATCAAGCTACCGCTGATAACGGCTTTTTGATATATGCATGGTCTGGGACTCAATTAGATTGTCAGATAAAAGTAATAAAAATATGTCATTTTTCTAAACATTTTTTTTTTATGTGTATAACAGTCAGAAGCTGTTTAGAATCTGAAGACTGTAGGCCATGTGGACTTTTTGAAAGACTTGCATGTGTGTATGACTTCACATCATCTCAGAATTATTCTTCTGGGACTTTCTAAACAATTGTGTCCATATAAATCCCTATTGCTTTGTTAAAAAATATATATGTATATAAAAAGTAGGTAGTAATTTCCTTCCTCCACCCCCTCAAAAATATATATATAAATTACTGCTAGAAATTATTGCTTGCATTCGGTACTCTAGGAAATACAAAGGCAAATTCAAAAAAGACCTTGTCTCCTTTCTTTCTCTAAAACACAATTTATTGCTTTAAATCATAAAAATAAAACAGTCAAATGTTGCATAAGAGACCCTCAGCAGAAATAAAAGAAAAGAAAAGGCAAAACTGAACTTCCCATAAACCCAAATCCCATACAGCAGAGCTTTCTACAAGACCATAATTAAATAATCCCTGAAGGACTTGTGGAGGAGGGGATAAGAATACATAAACTTTCCAACACGATGAAAGAAAAGACTTTATTATTATTATTTGGTTATATTTTTAAGAAGGAAAGAACTAAAAAATATATACTTAAGGTAGTCTACATGTGTAAACTATTCCATGCTAAACAAGTATCTGTAAATCTCAGCCCTAATACACAATTAAATAGAAAAATAAAGAATGTATTTGTAATTTAGGGACTACAAGGAGATTGTGTCACATTTTAAAAAGGGCCAAAAAAGAGCCTACTGCAGTGTCTAACAATTTCTTCAGCAATGAGGCAGTGAAAACTTCCAGCAGGAGGTTCATGAGGTTCTTATCCGGATGGGAGACTTCAGTCTCGATATGTTCCTAGTTGGTTACTGAATAGGAGAGGAGTCACATACCTGTGCTTATGTGGTCAGGTTAACAGATACAGAGTCCAAAAAGGTAAGGATTTCTTGCAACCATTTTACTTTCTCAAATGGAAAAGAAAACTGTCAGTGAAGCACTTTAGTCTGATCTTTTTAAATTATCTTATGTCATTTTCCTTCAGTAAGGAAAAGGCTATTGATGAAGTGGTTTTCCTCAAATGGAAAAATATCCCACTGGGAAAACATTTTGACCATCTTAGACTGCAGCATTTTGCAAGGTAAGATGCTGGTCTTCTCTCTGCTAAGCCTCTAAGTATGGAAATCATCCCTCCATACATATGTGATATCAAACCACCTGATCTTTGGTGAATGCTGGTCAGCATTTTGATCAGCGTGGAAAGGGAAGGTTATTGTGTTCTTCGGCAAACTTTAACATGCAGATATGTAGGCTCTTTTTGAGGTGGTGGAGAGTGAGGATTCTTTCATTTTATTTGAAACCTGCTTAGGATTTCTCTCATTTATTTGGGACTAGAGTTGTGTCTTTGCTTACAAATCTTTCCCATAAGCATCCCTAATAAAGGTAGAATTAATTATTAATTGCACAGATGCTTAGTGTGCAAAAAGCTGCTTTCTGATGCTCTTCTTCACTATAAATTTGGAGAAGCTATCATACACAAAACGAAACGTGACTCTGTGGTTTATGCAGGCTGAAAAGATTCAAGTTTAACTCTTGTCTACTGAGCATCATAGTTCCATAGTTAATGTGTAACAGGGGCCTTCTAGCATAATGATAAATCCTATCTGTATGTGCTCTGCAGCTGGGTTTGAAATTATGTTGATAGAACTGTTTATTATTGCATTGAATGACACTGCCTAAAATTGTTAAGTCAGTCAGAAAAGGGTGGAAAGTTGCAAAGCAGCAAAGACAATGGAAATACATTTTCTTTGGATTAAGAAGTGCCTTGAACTGCAGGGAGAAAGCAGCTTCTTAGGGAAATGGAATTACGTCATATTTTTCATGAAATGCCCAAACTTCCACCATTGTTAGAGCTAACTAGTTGCAGTGATTATATTGCTACTCAGACATTCTGAAGTAAGAACATCTGCCTTTTGGCAGAATCTTCTCCATCCATGCAAAGCTCTGAGGACCTGCAGAGGTCTTCCAGTATAGCAGTGTAGGTCTGATGAAATCCAAGAAGATTCCTCAACCCACAAGAAACTGGATTCTTGCTTTAATTTGATTCATAGCCCACCTCCACATAGCCTTGTTGGTTTCACAAGCAGTGTATTTTGATATAAGAAACAGGTGTATTATATTGATTTTCAAGCCGTTCTAGAAATCCTTTCCTTTGTTTTCACTTTCTTGTTCAGTGCTGTGAACAGCCACAATGAAATGCTGAACAAAGACCAGGAAGAAATTCTAATCCAAGACAGCAGTGAATTCTGGGTCATCTTAAAGAATCCAAGATGTCTGCAGTGCTATGGAAAAATAGATGGACCCTTCCAAAACATTCTGACACCTGAATGATTCTATGATTCTATGATCCTATAATTAAAGGTACAGTAAATTCTAATCAGAATCTGGGAAGAGATATTTCCTCCCTGGTAGCACCCTTTTAAACTGTATATAAGTGCTCCAGGTACGTACTGTGTGCCTAGTTTAACCCTCAGTTAAACTTGGTTTTATTTGAAAATTTGTAATTTAAATGAGGTTGTTAGTGGTGATGCAGCTGCCAGTAGGAAAATCACACAACAAATTGAGAAGAGTACTGAAGATAAGTATTTGTTCCTGGGTGTAACTGGTATGTTTTGCCTAAGCACAACACTGCTCTACTGTGTTGAGTTTGAGCTAGAATGAAAATGAATGCACTTCATCTCCAAATTAGATGCATAACCATATGTGTTATCAATTTATCAGTACACCAACAAAATTGAAGTGTTGAATGGATGTGGCGTGGTGACTGTTTGCAGCTGTAAGAGTCAGCAGATATTACAGTTAGCTGACTCAGCCAACTGCTTCTTGTCACATCTCTATCTTTAGAGTCATTGAGACATCTCTAGTCATAAGGAACTGATATTTAAATGCTACCCTACAGCCAGACTTACATAAGGGTTACAGAATTGATGCCTCTGGGTAGGCTGGAGAATTTGAATACAGAGTGTTACAACACAAATTGTGTTTATACTCCCTGTAAGCTCTGGAAGGAACTGTAGTTGATCCTCCATTCTAATTGGCAGATCAGTTTTAATGAACAACCTAACGTTATAAGAACATATTTTGCATTACTGCATCAAGGGGAAATCCATTTACTCCTAGATTAGCAGCTTCTACCTGCCTCTTAATTGTGTTATTTGTGGGGAGTAGTGGGGGATAAAGAAATATTTCAGTGCTTAACAATATGTTGTTCTATAGTGAGTTATGTCAAATGAGTTGATGGTAGCAAGAAACAGAGAAGGGGAAGGGGGAGGGGGAGGGAGAGGGGGAGGGGGAGGGGGGAGGGGAGGGGAGGGGAGGGGGAGGGGAGGGGAGGGGAGGGAAGGGGAGGGGAGGGAAGGGAAGGAAGGGAAGGGAAGGGAAGGGAAGGGAAGGGAAGGGAAGGGAAGGGAAGGGAAGGGAAGGGAAGGGAAGGGAAGGGAAGGGAAGGAGGGAAGGGAAGGGAAGGAAGGGAAGGGAAGGGAAGGGGAAGGGAAGGGAAGGAAGGGAAGGAGGGAAGGGAAGGGGAGAGGGCAAGGGGAGAGGGCAGGGGAGAGGAAAGGGGAGAGGAGAGGAGAGGAAGGAGAGAGAGGAGAGGAGAGGAGAGGAGAGGAGGAGAGGAGAGGAGAGGAGAGGAGAGGAGAGGAGAGGAGAGGAGAGGAGAGGAGAGGAGAGGAGAGGAGAGGAGAGGAGAGGAGAGGAGAGGAGAGGAGAGGAGAGGAGAGGAGAGGAGAAGAGAAAAGAAAAAAGAAAAGAGAAAAGAAAAGAGAAAAGAGAAAAGAGAAAAGAGAAAAGAAAAGAAAAGAAAAGAAAAGAAAAGAAAAGAAAAGAAAAGAAAAGAAAAGAAAAGAAAAGAAAAGAAAAGAAAAGAAAAGAAAAGAAAAGAAAAGAAAAGAAAAGAAAAGAAAAGAAAAGAAAAGAAAAGAAAAGAAAAGAAAAGAAAAGAAAAGAAAAGAAAAGAAAAGAAAAGAAAAGAAAAGAAAAGAAAAGAAAAGAAAAGAAAAGAAAAGAAAAGAAAAGAAAAGAAAAGAAAAGAAAAGAAAAAAGTCCCTGGGTTGAAAGAGGTATGAAAAAGCTCATCACAAATCCAGACCAGCTTGGTGACTTTCCTGTGCTGACATCTTTAACTATCCCCTCACCTCCCTCCTTCTCCCTCCAGCAAATGCAGAAGAGGCACAGGCATACAGGCCCAGACTTTTAAGATGTTAGATTCCTAGCCTTTTAAAAAGCTGATCCATAACTCCCACTATTGTATTTACTTTTCAAATTCATTTTAAAACAACCGTGGCTCCCTCAGAATCTGCTTAGTTGTCTCATAAAGGCCACTTAGAGACGCCATGTAACTCTAGTGACCTCACCACAGTGCCTTTTCAAGGCAGAAAAATCTTGATGCACTGCTTATATATATAATACAGTCTTCCATCTTACTGATTTAGATTTAATTTTCTTGGCTAGAGTTGAGTTATTGGATGGACACCGTGGGGATACCAAATGTACAAATTGCCTTGCACATCAAGAGTCTATGAAGAATCTCAACTGAAATGTCTACGACTTTCTCAACCCACAACAAACATCTGGGGGCCAACCAAGTGATCCAAAGGCGTTCAGAACAATATATGAGTTACATTGAAAATTGTACTGTGGAAGAAGGGCTAGTACACAAAGCGGAAAAACACATACAGAAACTTCCCTGGGGATACAAGAGCTGGAAATGATACAAGATATGTATATTCAGCTACCAGTAGACTCTCTCTTCCCTGCCTTACAGGTCTACCTAACTGTAGTCTCCAACAAAAAAAAATATTTCTTCCTGGAAAAAATGTTACTTTGGGATTAAAGAAAACAGCTTCACCTACTATTGTTCAGCATATATATATTAAGCAGTGAGTATCGTAGGTACCACCAGCTAAAACTGTAGCTAGTTGAAAATAGAAAAGACACTGCTTCTGTTGCAATATATGCCTACATTCAGCTTTCAGCAGAGATGAGTTTTACCAGATTTACAAATTTATACTGAAACATGAATTGGTACTACGTTAATTAAAACATATCAATTTTATTTTTAAAGAGAGAGAACAAAGAGCCTTTAGGTTCACAGAGCTGAATCACATCAACAAAAATTTCAAATAGATTTTCAGTTTTTTAATATACTTTTGAATTTAGACTGCAAAATTAGATTTGGGAGATTTCTTTTGTCCTGTTTGCCTGGGATTGGTCATCTACATATGTAAAACAGAGTGAAAATAAATATTAATGTGCACCAGTTGACTGGGGTCAAGACTAATTCTCAGTTTCTTTGATGTGTTAAGATTGAACAGACAAAAGTAAACAAAAATCATATGTCATTTCTCAATAGTAAACTATTGCAAGGGATATATTTATGTTTAGTTTAATATTGCAATTGTAATGTTAATGGTAATGTGTTACCCTTCTTTAAGTGTAAATGTGATTTCTCTGCTAATGAAAAAAAGATACTAAAATGCACTATTTATAATGAGGAGTATTGTACAGGTAGCTGAGGTACAAGCTCCTCTTAGCAAATCGGCCAAATGTAACTTACACCTCATCTACCATACTTTCAGGCTGTTGCCATAGTTGTGCTCTGCCAGCTGAGTGGAGATGGGATGCTGCAGTAATGAAGGACTAAACCTTCACCTCGCAAACCTCAGCCTCAGGTCATATAAAAATTTTAAGGGCCACAATCCAAATCTCACAAGAAGTGAGAGCTGTTTTTCTAGACAGCCTTCATTAAAAAAATTGTGCATTAATAACTTAAGAATTAAAAATCATCATATTCCTCTACCCACTGACTACAAAGGAGCTGGGTAACTCCTGCAGGTTTTTCACTTCTTGTTGTAGTCAGTATGATATTAGGGCCATTTTTTTCCAAACTTTCTTCACTATAATGTGAACACAAGAACTGGAATAAAATCGTGAAGTAGAAAAACAGCTTAATCACCCATTGATAGATAAAAGTATAAGAAAGAGGAAGACGTATTAGTACCTTTACTAGTTTTCCACCCTGCTTTTCTGAACTTTGTCCATCTTAACCAGATGCTGTGTTTTCATATCTAATAGTCACGATATTTCAATTTGGGAACCTATCCGAGCATCAATAGCAACTACAATGACTTGTGCTTATGAGTTTATTTACCTTATCCACACACCAGTCAGCAAGTTATTTTCTGAGCACCTTTCACATGCCACCCATGATACTATGGGATATATATGTTGTCTATGATTCCATGATTCTATAATCTCCTTTATGGGTTGAACAGCCCTAGCCTGTCTTTCCAATTGCAAAAGTCCTTGATTACCATGTCACTTTTCCATGTACACCTATCCTCATTCTTCTGAATGTTAAATACTCCAAACTCTACTAAAAATATCATGCATATATTTATATAGCAAAATTTATTTTAAAGGATCTTTTCCAAGACTTCACTAGCAATCTATTGCTCAAATAATGCATTAAGATAAACATTATCATATTCATCAACTGTTTGATTTCTTTTTCATTCCGTATAATTGAAAAGATCTAATTAGGTTGCAGAATACTGATCATGCACAAATCATGCTGTAATTTGTAATGTAGCTGGACAACTGTTAGAAATTAGGATTGTATTAGAAAAAACAACAACAACAACAAAGAACACTGGCAGCAACAAAACTACGAAACCTTCAAGATTAGGCATATGACATCAATTGTCCTTGCATGTAATGCAAAGTGTAGGGTGGCAGATAACCTAAAGAATAACACAGATATACAAGTTGAAGAATAAATTTGAAAAGTGAGCAGTGGTAAGGCCAAAAGTTATATACATGGATGATGATGGACAAAAATATGTGGAATACTATGCTATCACGGTAAAAAAATATTAGCATGATTTTAGCCATCTTTTGTGGAGGCATTATACCTGCAATGTACAGAGGCAGAAGTCTGTCTTTGTGTAGTGTAGTGTGCTGATCTCTGCACGTTTCATTAGCAGGGGAACCCTGCACCATGGATGGAGTTCATTTAGAGATAGTTATCAGCAAAGAATAAAAAGCCTTGTGTAAGATGTGAATAAATAGAAATGGAAGGGAGATTAGCATGACTATAATCTACTGATTTTTGAAGACAGTATTAACACTTGAAAACAAAAAAATAATGATGATTCAGATCTCCTGATAACAGGATCCATTCAATCACAATCACAGCAAAAAAAAATAATGCATGTGATAGCTACAAAGAAGGCTTGCCCAAATAGATGGGCTCTGGATTCTTAGGAACAATGCTGCAGGAACACAAAAATATGTATTCCTTCTTTACAATCTGTATTATTATTCAGTCTGCTTTTTTCCTTAAAAAGTAGCCTCCATATCTCAAAAAAAAAAAAAAAAAAAAAAAAAAAAAAAAAAATCCCAAATTTTTCACAGGGATTGAGGTAGTTCACCGAAAAGCTCTCATTTCCCTTCTAGAGAAAAGAGTTGGAGAATGCCCACAACTGAAGTCCTCTTTTCTACAAGTTGTCATCAGAAATAAATCATCTTGGTAGTGAAGGAAACTGGGAGTCTCTGTCTATTCTGTCTAGAATCAGCTTTCTAAATTTGCCTGATAAACATTCTCACTCCTTCAGCACCCACTCAGTTACAATGTTCAGGAGCCAGCTAAGAAATTGCCTCGTTGAAGATGGAGCATTGTGCTACCAAAACCTTCTCTATAGTGCCACTGATGTGCCTTTCATTTTAAAATGATTCTGAGGATTTTACCTCAGTGTACCTGGAGATGGAAAAAGTCAACATTTAAATGGCTAAAAACATTCTAGTTATGTATAAGCACTGTTTCTTCATTCCCTTTCACCTACCAAGCCTCATCTTTCCCTCCGCTGAGATGTACTTATTGACATTTTTACTGAGGAAGAAGTTTGTTGTGTCAGTAGGCAATCTAAACACCTGCTGCCTTGAAGCTTCCCATCATCAACTTGCAGGAACCCACACAGAACAAAACCCCAGAGCAGGTCCTCACTTCTTTCTTCCGTATGTCCACTTGTCACTGTTCTTCTTTTGTATCAGAAGCACTGAGAAAAATGACAGCCATGGAGGCAGAGTGGTATCAACGGCTGTGGATAAATCAATCCATCACACACACACACACACAGACAAAAAAAAAGAAGAAAAAAAAGAAAAAAAATTCTGCCATGAAACTTAATCACTAAAGGTCATGTCGGGGAGTGAGGAACAGATTAAATTAGCATAGTATTAGATATGGAAAATGATTTCTGTCAAAATCATCTTTACCACAATTATAATATGTTAATTACGTATTTCATTAAGGAAGTTGATTATGGTTCACAGATGAAATCATGCAGACGAAGACACCTGGAAGGAAGCACTAGAGCCTGAAGCCTCTTCTCACCCTCTCTCTCTCACACACACACGCACACACACACACAATTAGGTACACACACTCTCATGTAGAAAAGCTTTTCCCATTATACTTCAAAGATTATTAAAGTGCAGCTGCGTCTGGTTAGGACAGAAACTCACAGAAATAAAGTAAAGCATAGCAGGGTACATTCATTTTCCTTCTATCAGTACTTAGGATGAACTGTTCGTTTTAAGACTATAACATCCTCTGCCTCTGGTGACATATTGGTGGCATCTAGTACTGTGGGTAAAGGATTTCAGCACTGACTAATGAGACGGTGGCTGTTCGTTTTTTACAGGGAAGAGATCATTCGGCAAATTTTAGACGAGCTATTTGAAAGAGATATCATCAACCATACGAATGTCATACAGTATCTTGTCCTTAGCAGTGGCTGCAGTGATGTTTATGGTGAGTTTGGGTACTTGGGTATGGTGAAAAAGCTGCATTACGGAGCAATTAATTATATAAGTTCTTAGCCTTCTTATCCAAGTGTTTGAATTGTTCGTTATGTTTAGTGAATAGGGCAAGTTCTTCAGGGATTAGAAAACACAGCCTCCTTGTTTTGACTGGAAACAATGTAGTCTCATAACCCCACAGACACAGGGGGGCAGGAATTTTCACATGTGTATGTGTGTGTGTATGTATGTGGTATGCATATAAGCGCTAGACAGAGAATAGTTGTAGCCTGGATAAGAAAGGACTAATTTGATTCAATTCTGACTAAATGAGCAGCAGAAGTGAAATAAATGGAGTACTCAGTACAAGGAAGGGAGACGATTATATGTATCCCTCCAAAAAAGGGTCCTAGAGATGCCCCTGGGAATGAAAACGTCTGAGTCTCAGTCAAATATAATTACCTCA